>NW_008357039.1:1402917-1406511 GCF_000622305.1 Nannospalax galili
TCTATCTATTTATGGAGCATTTACAACATGTCTTGTACTTTGGTTTTAAACAGGATGAGAAAGAGTAGCAGACATATTCCTTGGCTTTAAAGAATGTACTTGGGGAAAGACTATAATATTAAGAAAAAAAAAAAGAGGTTCCTTAAATAGGTTACACGTGCAGGGAAATAAATAATAAAAAGCATCCCTTGACAAATACATACTTGCTTATACAATATACTTCTTAAGTATTTAAAATATATTTGAAAGTAATATTTTCTAACACAGGAGCTGTTTCTTCACTTCATAACATTTGATACTCAAAGGATCATTAATCTATTGATACCACATTATAAATGTCTCAAGTCAAAGGAGACAAAAAAATTGAACTAAGATAACGTGAGTGCTATTAAAGATTAGAAAGCTATTTGAAATACATTTATTAGCTTACATGTAATATTTTATGTTATCCATAGCACAATCATAGTCATGTCTTTGGAGATAACAACAATAATAAATTATAGAACATTTTCTCTAAAACTTTTTTGTTTTGCTGCATATCTTTTTCAAGCATTATTTTAAGTTTTACTCCATTTAAGTAGTTATGATTGGGTGTTCAGTTGATCCACCATTTCTCTCAAGATTAAAAATTCCCTGCTCTAGATCTCAAACTTGTTGGGGATCTTCTAATATTAAGGTATGACAAAAATTACCATAATACCGTTTTAGACAAAATGCTGGTGATACTCAAGTGTCTGAATTTACACCTAGAGCTCTGCTCCTCATATTTCTTGTTGAGGAAGACTCTAACCTTCATACCACCCCCTGTGTAAAGGAAGATTAGGGTAAATGCATGGTCCTTATAAATCTAGTCTGGTTCACAGTTCAAAAAACAAAGACACCCAAAACATCAACCAATAATTTCCAGCAATTTCCAACATTCTCTTGGGTCTTTGTACAGGCAAAAATTGTTATTAAAGAGAAAATGATTACGTTATTTTTAAAAGTAAAATTATTATGGTAAAGTGATGAATATGGTTCCAGACTACTGTATTTGAAAACAAACACTTTTTGAGGAGTGGCGTATGGTGTGTGTGTGTGTGTGTGTGTGTGTGTGTGTGTGTGTGTAAGTGCTGCAAACCTGGGTCAGCCTGTAGTATCATCTATTCAGGAGTCTGGGGGGCTGAAGTCATAATTGGAACCTAGTTCAAGATCACTTGGGACAAGAAAGCAAGACCTTAACATAAATGAAACCATGTAAGTCAAACAAAATAAAGCAAATAAAACAACAGCCGTAAGACAGAAGGATGCGAAGGTCCATGTGCCCTTTATGATAACCCTCAATTCCACTCTAAACTATGCTACCAAATCTTTCTTGAATGTGTTCTACCAGGAGTGATTCAGACTTTGGGGAGTGTCCTTTTGAGGCACTAATGTACTGGGGACTTAGAAATTAAGGATCAGGAGAGCATGTTTGGATTAGAAAACCCTATGGTGAGGATTAAGGTTTGCATTATGGGGGCTACAGGAAGTGGCCTCAATGGTCTGAGGTAAGAACGAGCGGGGAGAACGAGGACAAAGAAAACATGAATGACATATGTAGGAGGAAACCCACCAGGAGGCGCACAATTCAATGCCTGTTTCCTGGATGATGAGGGAGATTAAATGTAAACTAGAGCACCTGGTGTTTTATCTTATATGCTTGAATTCTCTTTTCATTGACTGTTAACTTCTCATTGAAATTTGATATACCACACAGCTTTGTCTGATTATGTCAAGTAGCAGCAGTCAGGTAGCATGTGTGTGTGCACGTGTGTATGTATGTTTGCATGTGTGTAGCATGTGTGTGTGCAGGGACACGTGTGTGTGTTTGCAGACCTGAGATTGATAACAGGACTCTCCCTCAAACTATCACTCTTCCTCCATTCTTTTGAGACTCAGAGCCCCAAGATAAAGCTCTTCTGGCTGACTTGTTCCCCTATTTCTACCTTCCAGCCACAGGACTAGAAGTGGGCCACCATGCCCACCCAGCACTTACTAGGGTTCCTGCTTTAACCACTGAGCCCTCTCCCCAGCCCACAGCATACTGATTTTAAAGGAAAGTATCACAACTGCCCCTTTTAGAATCTGAAGTACAGTGAAAGGAGGAAGAATTAGAATTACGATTCAAAATATCCTATGAAAGGGAGGAAGGTACTGGTACTTGTGAGGAAACTAGGCACCACAAGCCCATTGTCAGCCAGAAGCCAGAACCAGCCTTATCTAAAAGCTGCAAAACAGGCAGGCACCGCTGGTCAAGCTTCAAGGATCAAGCTGTAAACAAATCTTACGGGCGGAAGGACCCCCCTTAGGGCCCGATACCAGTAATCCCATTTCCCCTTAGCCCCGACCCTTACCCCATATCTCTGTGTGTCTTCGATACCAGTAATCCCATTTCCCTTTAGCCCCGACCCTTACCCCATATCTTTGTGTGTTTTTGAAATGACTCTGTGTTTTTGAATTAACGAATAACCGCTCTTCTGCTTCTGTACCCTGCTTCTGCTCTATAAAAACTGCCAAACCCCAACCTGGGGCAGGAGACTTTGTGCCCACAGTTACCTGTGTACTAAATAAACCTCTTGCTGTTGCAACCCGAAGGCTGACTTGTCCTCAGTGGTTTCACTCTTACATTTGGAGGTCCCACCGAGATCAGCCAGTCAGAGGGAACCACCATGACAACTCCAGTCCCTTCGGGGAGGTAAGTTGGCCGGCCAACCTCAGTGTCTTGCATTGTCTGTCTTTTGTCTGTTTTGTTTGATCTTGTTAGGCAGCGTCTGTAGAATTTGGAATCTGAGATCTCGTCTGTACTTTTGGACAGTGCAAGAGCAAGACGACGGTCTTTGAGCTTTGCCTGTCGGCCTGGGGGATGCCCCAGGGTCTGTGAGATCCACATCCGTAGAACTTTTTGTTCATTTGTATTCGTGGATCTCGTCCGGGCAAGGGACGTGGAATCCCCTTGTCATCCGACCAAGCTAGAAAAGGGACGTGGAATCCCCTTTTCGGCGGAGTGAGTGAATTGTTTTTCTGTGTGTATTTTGTGCATTTGTGTTGGTCGCGACCGCATCCCAATGGTCTGGGGTGCCCGGTATTTTGGAGCTCAATATACATCTGAAGGATACGTATCCCTGAGACGCGGAGCACCAACCCCGCCATCTGATTTTATACTTTCACTTTTTCTCCAGAGTCGCGGTTAGCGATACCTTGCCGCCGGCTGTCTGTTTTTATTATCTCTACTGTTTGTTTGTCTCTTTATAATTCTAGAAAGTCCTAAAATGGGACAACAACTAACTACCCCTTTGAGTCTGACCTTAGATCACTGGAAAGAAGTCAAGAGCCGAGCCCACAACCAATCAGTGGAAATCAAGAAGAATCGATGGATAACCTTTTGTTCCTCCGAGTGGCCCACGTTTAATGTCGGTTGGCCTCGGGATGGGACTTTTGATTCTGATGTTATTTTGCAGGTTAAAGCTAAGATCTTCTCTCCCTCCCTATCACCCCCCTCCACAGGCTGCTGCAGCGGTTCCAGATGACGTCCAAGCAGAGGGACCGGAGGTCGCTCCCTCTCCCATTGCGGGT
>NW_008357039.1:1410608-1424818 GCF_000622305.1 Nannospalax galili
TTGAGAAAATAAAAAGAAACTAGGCGCCATGAGTGCTCAGGGGCCCACAGCCCACTTGTTAAAACTTAACAAAAACCAGAACCAGCCTTATCAAAAGGCTGCAGGACAGGCAGGCACCGGTCAAGCTTCACAGATTAAGCCATAAACAAGTTTTACAGACAGAACTCCTGACCACCCTGGGGGCCCGATACCAGGAAATCTTCTGTGCTTCTGAGGCCACCTCCCATTTAGCAATCCCACTTCCCCTCAGCCCCGGCCCTTACCCCATATCTCTGCATACCTTTGAAATTACTGGTGAAATTACTATGTGTGTTTGAAATTAACCAATAACCGCGTTTCTGCTTCTGCACCCTGCTTCTGCCTTATAAAAACCCCCTGAATTCAACCTGGGGTGCGCTAGTCCTCCGAGGAGACTTTGTGCCCACAGGTACCTGTGCATCAAATAAACCTCTTGCTGTTGCAACCCGAAAGGCTGACTTGTCCTCAGTGGTTTCACTCTTACACTTGGGCTCTTTCGAGACACATTAAGGGGAGTCCATTTCCTCATGGTAAATAAATCATGCTTAAAAAAATCAATTTATTTACTTTTTATTTTTATTTTGTATGTGTGTGAGTTGGTACATGTGTGTGCAGATGTGCAGGCATGTGTGTGGAGGCCAGAGGACAAGATCTGGTGTGGGTCTTTAGGTTCTAGCCACCTTGTTTCTTTAAGAATGGGTCTCTCATTCGCCTGGAGCTTGCCAAGTAGGCTTGGTTGACTGGCCACCAAATCCCAGGGATCCACCTCTTTTCCCAGCATTCTGAGTTTCTAAGTGTGAACTACTTTGCCCATTTTGTTTGTTTGTTTTGTATGGGTAATGGGGATCAAACTCAGGTCCTTGTACTTGCAAATTAAGTAAACACTTAACAACTGAGCTATTTCTCCCCCAGCCTTTACCTTTTATTTTATAAAATTCATTTAAATCTACTCTGCTACGTTTTTCTTCCCCTGAAAGAATGAGACCTGAGTTAGTATCCCCAGCCCTGAATTTTAAATGCCCAAAAGCTTATAAAAAGATTAATTACAAAGACATACACTTGTCCCCTCTCTTAAGAGTTAACCCAACTACCTATCAATCACCTGGCTAGGAGGCCACCCCTCTGGAAAGCTTATTCATCTGGAAGACATGTTAATATTACAGCAGCAAAAAAGACAAACCTCATTTTGGCCACGGCAAGAGAATCTCCCTGGGTGGAGACCTAACATTTCAGTTGGTCCACTTTATTCACCTGACCCAAGAGACCACAACTAGGAAGCTGGTTCTACCTTAACTTATGCTAAGGAGGTAGGTGGAATAATTAAGGAACCAAGAGAGTACTTAATGAGATTCTTACTCTTCCTAGCCAGAATGCCTGCCCCAGGGCTGTAGCTCTCCAGTCACTAGACCCACAGCTTTGTAAGTCTGAATTCCTCAGGAAAACATAAACTTTCCTTTTTTTCTTTCTCTCCCTTTTCCAAGTGGGCTTTCCCCAACATTTTGGGTTTCCTTACTGCAATTCTGTCCTTTGTCTGACCTGTCCTTGACTACTTAAAAGGCATTGTGTCTCTCCTTCTCTCCTCCATTCCTCTCCTCTAGGCAACTGCTGAGATTTACAGCTTGCCTGCCCTGAGGGTTTTTCTTCTAAACTCTAATAAAATTGTTCTGAGCTTCCTTTTGAGTCAGTTCTTAACTGGCCTGGTAGGGCAGAAGCTTGCAGTTCTGAGAATGTCCTTGCTGGAGGCCGGGAATGCCGGGAGAGTTCTGGTTCCTGTGTCTTTGTTATTTCCTAAATGGGCACCTCTACATAAAGGCTCTAAGTGACAACCTAACTCAAACCAGGCACCTGGACACCTGGTTGGGTCAACTGGACTTACCAGCTCATCCCACTCCCTATATCTGACCCCAGTTTCTTTCACAAGTCATTTTAAAAGCCCCCAAACAAGCAGCTCATGGGTGCTCTATTTCCTGGGGCCCCTCTTGCTATCCAGGATCACTACACACACTCTCTCTCTCTCTCTCTCTCTCTCTCTCTGTCTCCCTCCCTCTCTCCCTCCCTCCCTCCCTCTCTCTCAACATCCCTTCTCAAGCAGCTGTTCACATTTTCCATTCTGCCCTCTTGCTTGACTTTCTCTTCCTTTCAACCATCTCTCTCCTCCCGGCAGCTGCTGAGACCCCAGCGTGCCTTCCCTATTATTTTTCTCTCAAACTCTGATAAGGTTGTCCTGGCATTTCTTTATGAGTCCATGTTTAAATCATTTTATCTATAAGAATAAGAACCTGAAAAAGGAACCTTTCCCTGTAACCCCGAGTGATAGAGGTGGGAAGGGAAGGAATGAGGTGTGTCCTGTCAAACACATACTCTATGCATTGAAGTTGCCTGTACTGCAGCAGTTTCAAAAGGTCAAGAGCAAAGGTAGTTCTGATCTACACAGAGAAAGACATAGAGAGTTGTGCAGGTCAGCGTGAACCAGCTGAGAGACAGATGGCTCAGGCATGGCTACAGTCCAGGCCCTCTGCCCAAATAAAGAAGTCTGTGACTACAGAGAGGGAGCTGATGTTTGGATCACAAGTGCATAATTCAAAATTGAGACATGTTTTCCCCTCTGAACAAAGAAAGGTTTAATATCAGTACTTCCCAGCTTGTCCCAGCAAACTCAGATTTTATAAAAATATAAGACTGAGGGGTCTGGAGAGATGGCCCAGTGGTTAAGAGCACTCGTTGCTCTTGCAGAAGACCTGGGTTTGTTTCCCAGCAGCCATGTGATAGCTAACAATTGTCTGTGGCTAGTTCCAGGGGATCCAACGCCTTTTCTGACTTCCAGGGGCAATGCATGTACACCATATACTAACATACATACAGGCAAAATATGAAATAAAAATGAATAAATAAGGCCAGGCATGGTGCCGTATGCCTTTAATCCCAGCACTCAGGAGGCAGAGGTAGGCAGATCTCTGTGCGTTCAAGGCCAGCTTAGTCTACATAGCGAGTTCCAGGCCAGCTGGAGCTACAGGAAGACCCTGTCTCAAAACGACCAAAAATAAATGAATAAAAATATAAATATAAAAATATGAAATAAAAATGAATTAAAAAATGTGACAAATAGATACTACGCCATGATGATGTTACTGACAGGTAAATCGACTCCGAATGGGAGAAAGCACGAGGACACAGGCAAGAACTCTGGTGGGATAGAGTTTATTGGCAGAGAAAACATTTGGGATGGAGGAGTTGTTGGTTTACAGGCTGTTGGCTGGGGGCTTTTGTAGGGGGTTTTGGGGGATGCAGAAGGTGAGAAAATATTTTTTAAAATAAGTTAGGCAGGGGAGAGCATCCAGGGCTTATCAGGAGGGAACAGTCTCTGTCAAACCACCCCCTTCCATACCCTTCTGTCAACTAGGATCTGGGTCATGGGATTAGGGGTCTATACATTGTGAAACTTATCAGGGGGAAGTAGCTTGTACTGAGACAGCTCTTACATCAGTGGGGTCTGGGGTGCAGGGAACTGTTTATCTTCAAAGATTATCAAAGGGGAAGCAGGCTGTGCTGAAAATGGCTCTTCACAGTAATCGGGTCTGGGGTCAAAGCTGTAGAGAGTCTGTTTCTCTTGTTTGCTGATGGTCAGGGTGCTCATTAACTCAGTTCCTGTAACTCCAGAGGGCCTGCAAAACTGTGAGGCCCTGTTGTGTTGGAGAGGGGGTTGCTGTAGCGCCAAACCCTAATAGTTACATCTACAGCAATGGTGGATGCCAGACAAAAGCCTGCACTTGAGAGTTGTTCCTTATAATTTGGCCATTGGGCATCTTTTCCTGGCTCGTTCTGTGCCATCTGAAGGGATTACCTTCCTAGGCTTTATTTTTCTCTTTTATCATCATTTTCAAAATTTCTAAAAGCCATATTGCCTACTCTGAAACTAGGACTTAACATCTTCTATTTTAAATATTCGTTATTATTTTCAGTTTTGGGGGTGCGCCCATGGAGGCAACAGTCTTGGATCCCTTAGACCTCTAGGTACAGGTGATTGTGAACCACCTGATGTGGGTGCTGGGAACTGAACTAGGGTCCTCTGCAAGAGTAGTAAGTGCTCTTAACCACTTAGCCATCTCTCCAGGTTCCCTGTCTTCTATTTTAAAATATTATTTCACAAAGTCTGTGTCCTCATCCTCAACTCAGCTGGAAACTTCTTGAAGAAGTGAAGTCTGTCTTTGTTGATCTCTAATTCTACCTGTGTTTATCATGAAGTATTCACTATTAAAATGATAACCACAGCTTCTCCTCATGAATAAATATAGAAGTGATCAATGCTATTCTAACAGAGCATCTGACAAAAAGGAATTAGAGGCAGTTATTAAACTCTTTATCTCTGTGTATGTTCCTTAGACACCAGTTACGTTCTTTAAGGAAATGGGCATTCACCCAGTGTCACCAATTGAGGAGACAATATGAAGGAATATTTGTTATATAGCAGGTGCTTTTCATCCCAATAAGAGAACATGACAGTATTTTTGGCTATTGTCCATGAAATAATTGGCTAAAACCAGATGACTCTGGAAAACTTAATTATAGAAAGAATGATGGCTTGAACATTTTTAGGATTCATGTAAAACAAGTTATAATCCAATAAACACTAAAAATTTCCTTTATAAAACAGGCCAGAAAGTTCTGTAATATCATTACTAAATTTCCTCTCAGGAAAGAGAAAAACTGGATGGTTGACGTCCATGAGTGCGTGTATTATACATGTCCACTTGCTCCTGTTAAATATGGGTACACGTTTGCCACCCCCAGGTCACAGGACTTTGGAGGTGGCAGGAACCTGGGGCTCTATCCAGCCTAGTTCCTTTCTTTTACATATAAGACATTGAGGTGAAGGAGTGGTACAAGTTGCTTAAAATCATACAACTGACTTGTCATTTCTGGACTGAAATATGAACTGGTTAGTCACTCACTATGCAAAGCTACACCAAGCTCTGCCAAAAAGAAAGAAAAAGATCTCAGAAAAGTAATACCTGGAGTGTTGGTTGTAAAAAATGTGATAGAGAAGATATGAAGAAAATCATAGGAGTAGAGAATAAGTAAATCCCAGATAAAATATATAAAACTTCATAAGCATGACTTGGGCTACTGATGAAGAGAGGCAATTTGAGGTTTGACAACTTGGGGGCTATCTGGATAAGTGATATTATGAGCCAGCATTTCTCAGTCAATGTCTTCTAGCTTTCAGGTCATGAACATAAGATAGGGGATAAAGTCTGATACCCAAGTTCAGTGGAAGATCAGCTCATAGACTCCTGTATAGAGCAGGTACCAACACAAACCAGAACTTCACAGATGAGTGTTGGGCAGTTTATGTAGTGAAGCCAGAAGAAACAGTGTAGAAACCTGCTTCTTCTTAAAGTTGACAATAAGTGGAGCAGGAAAAAACAGAAGTCTGTCTTAAGAGTGCCTTATCTAAGGTCCATTTTCTAAAAAGATGAAAATTTATAGGGAAACGTCAAGGAAAATTTAAAGTACCAGATGAGCAGTGTTCCCAAATACCTAGCAGAAACATGTGGAATGAGTTTCTCTAGAGAAACTGACGCTGACATTTAATGTATTAGCTGCTTTTCTCATTGCTTTGACCAAATTCCTCACAAGAAGCAGCTTAAAGAAAGAAGGTTTATTCTGGTGCAGTTTGAAGGTACAGTGTATTATGGTGAGAAAGGCATGGTGATACAAGCTCATGGCAGCTGTCGCGTTGCATCCCTAGGTAGCAAAGAGAGAAGGAGGAACACTGGTGTTTCTTCTTCCTTTCTTCTTTTGATGCAGCCCAGGAGCCCATCCCATGGGATAGTGCTGCCCCACATTTGGTGTGGGCCTTCTCATCATAATTAGCCTCATCTAGAAAGCCCCTCACAGACACGCCTGGAGGTTTATCTCCTAGGTAATTCTCCATCTTGTCGAGCTGACAATAGATATTAACCATCACAATAGACGACAAAGATTACCTGCAGATGGATTTCAATAAACATGAGCTTACCACATAAAAATGAAAATCACCACGTACGTAAGGAAACAATGTTTTAAATGTTTGCATAAATGAGAAACAAAGTATCAGATTTTCAGAGACTGATGGCATTATAATGAACTGGTGCAGAATATAAAGGAGTTTCAGTGTGTTGAAATGAAGACTTGAAAGTAAACCACATTCAGCTGTGCATGCCAGTGTATTCTCCCAATTGCAGCATTTGGGGGGGCTGAGCTAAGAGCACTGACAGCTCAAGGCCAACTTGAGCTGCATAGTGAGTTCAAGGCTAGCCTGGATTTCTGAGTTTAACACATTAAAATTTATTTGAAAAGTATAAAATGGAACTTGTAAAAATAAAAGTATGATACTTAAAATATAAATGAATAAAACTCAAAATATAAAACAATGCAGTTGAAAAATTTGTGAACTGAGAAATATCACTTAATTCTACATAGAACAATATTAATGTAGAAACAGAAGGACATGCATGAAAAATGGGTAGGACTCACTGGGAAGCAAATCATGAGGGTCAGGCATAGTTTAGCCCAGTGTGGTCGAAAAATGAACAACTTCATAATTTCTTGGACTATAACGGAGAACCACACTGTGAGAATCTAAGCTATCCCAAATCCTCCAGCTGATTCTTTCATAGCCTGTATTTTGAGAAGCACCGATCAAATTTAACTCCAGTCTGAGTTCCAACACAGAATATGTAAACTATTACAGTACTAACACTGAAAAAATAATGTTAAAATCACTATAATTACTTAATTTCATATTTAGGAAGGCTCACAAGTAAACAAGTAAAAAAGAAATGGTCATTTACAGTCACTCTAAAGAATACCAAAGACAGCAGTAAGATCATAAAACATGCAGATAGAAATTCAGATTATAGTTAGTAGAGTTTACATGAATACAGCCTTGGAGGGTGGGGAGACCAACTCAGATACGAAAAGATGGAGGGAAGATTTAGATGACAATGCACACCATGCATGCTTCATACACAAAACAAAGACCTATTCTATACTTGTGAGAAATGTAAGGGTTTAATGAGTGACAACCAGATAGAAAACTAATGACAAAAAAAAAAAAGAATCCAATAATGTTGTGTAACAAGAGTGATCACAGTTCCTAGATCCATCCATTTACCTGCATATTTCATTATTTCATCTTTCTTTGCTGTGGAATAGAACTCCATTGTGTAAATATACCACATTTTTGTTAGCCACTCCTCAGTTAAGGGGCACTTAGGGTGCTTCCATCTCTTAGCTGTTGTGAAAAAAACAGCAACAAATATGGTTGTACAAGTGTCTCTACGATAGGATGAGTCTTTCAGGTATATGCCAAGGTGTGGTATAACGTTCATTTTTCCTTCTTAAGAGTTCTCCACACTCTTTTCCATGGGGGTTACACGAGTTTGCAGTCCCACCAGCAGTGAATGAGGGTTCCCCTTTCTCCACATCCTCGCCAGCATTTGGTATCATTTGTTCTTTTGATCCTAGCCAGTGTGATAAGTGAAGTAAGACAGACTCAGAAAAACAAACAACATAAGTTCTCCCTCATATGTGGCCCCTAGCATCAAATCCTTTTAAATTCCATTTTCTTTTAATAAGACGACACTGTACAGCAGTCTCTCCTGTGTGAAATAACTACCATCATCATGACTTCAGATGTGCCCAATTGCTAAACATCATCACAATTGGGCTAGTTGACAGTTGTGCTCCTTTATTAAAGGAGGGGCAAGCAGGGTCATTGGACCCTCACAGGAGTATGCAGCCACTCTTCCTAGCCAGCTGTATGTAATCTGGCCCTAATCACACATGGTCTTTGGGGAGGGTTAGGGTTAGGGCTGAAGTATATATTCTGGGGAAGGCTAGGAAGAGAAGGCTTGATCCATGCTGGGTAAAGGCTTTCCAGTGTGCATACCCTCAGTTCACTCATACACCTCAGCAACCCCTCAGTCATCTTGGTAAGTAAGCTCTGTAAATTCATTGGTTCCCCAGGAATACTTTAATCAAATATTGGTTTGACATTAGAACCTTGAAAGTGGATAAGCATTGCTTAGTATCCCCAAGAAAAGAATTCTCACAATAGATAGAAAATTTATTTGTTAATATTATTATGTCTCATAATTATTAAAAATGAATGGAAGTCAGGATGGACAAGCAGTCTAAGGCTCTGTGTTCAGGTCACAGTCTACCCTGGAGGTGTCGGTTCGAATCCTACTTCTGACAGTTCATTGTTGTGGCAGAACTACCAGACCAGCCACAGTCATGTAGGTCTCTGTAAGTCTGTCTGCTTTCCTGAATTCTTCAGGAAAGCATAATTTATTTTTCCTCTTCATGCCTTTCATATTAAACATGCTTTATTTAAGGCTTTGGGCTGCCCCTAGCATCTTGTATCTCTTCACTTTTTCTCTAAAGCTTCCTTCTCCCAGCCATGTGGCTGCAAATCAGTCACATGTATGACTTCCCACGCAGGCTCTAAACCTTCATGGCAACATGGTTTTCTTTCCTTTTTCCACACTATTCACCTCCTCAAGGCAGCTGCCAAGATTATCAGCTCACCTGCCCTGAGGATTTTTCTTTAAGATTCTAATAAAATTGTAAAAGTTTCCATTTGGGTCCATTCTTAAATTCTTCTATGAATGAGACTAAGAACCCTCTAGGGGACTCTCTTTCTCCCCAGTTCATATTTGTAACCATGAAGGGACCCCCAAAATTCTAATAACTTATTTATTTGGTGGTCATGCAGAGATTTTCAGCACACACTGAATCTGGCTCTTAAGTCCTGACCTTCCTTAACCATTTTGCTCTCTCGCCTTGGGGCATTTGGGTGAAGGCTGAAGTGGCTGTGGAAGAGCATTTAAGGCATTTAAAGGGCCTGCCTCATGGACAAATAGAAAAAAAGATGTTAAAAAGCCATTTTATTTTTTTTTTCCTGAACTTTTTCTCAGGCAGAGGGTCTCGAAATTTTGATCTAAGGCCCTTTTGGGCAACAAGTAAGCTGTGCTCAGACCATGTGGTCCTGAGGCAGCTGCCTTTCTAACTAGATCAAAGCACTTTAAATTTTGGTGTTCATGGAAAGTCAGGGGCCGTGCTTGAGACATATGCTTTCAGAGCAACAACGCAGTGATTTATGTGCTGGACACGGCAGCCTGTTCCTTCTGCTGCCTTCATGAGTATCTTTTCCAGCATAGCTTGTATCTAGGAATGAAGAGATCCGGAGAACTTCGCTTGGCATTTAAAGCCACAATGGATGGTGAGAGACATGGGTTCCTTTGCTTTGCTCTTGTATTCGGCTCCTGTATATATTTGAGGGCACTTCCTCCTATTATATCAAGTCTAACTTAACTGGGTGCTTTGTAAAATTTAAAAAAAGATTATTGTCTATATTTAATTTATGAGACCTATGTATCCCACAGGACTTGTATCCTGGTTGGGTATGGCTTGTTTTATCATGGGGCTGTGCTCACTAAGGTGGCCATGTGGCCTGGTCACCATCATGGCTGCTGACCCTACCAAGAGGGAGGCAACCATGTGACCTGTTCTCCATCTTGGTTGATGACATCATCAGTATGGGGACAGTTACATGACGTGGTTGCCATATTGAACAGTAACGTTTTCAAAATGTTGATGACCTGTGTGACCTTGACTCCTTCTTAATTCAACCACATGGCAATAATTCAAAATGGCGATAGCCAGAAGCCTACCATTAACACCGAAAACCTAGGAGTTCCCTGGACTGCAGGCATTTAATCATATGTCCTCATCCTCTTGGAATTTATTTTTGTCTAGGTATTCACCTTGGATTCTTGACGGCATCATCAAAAACAATGGATTTTTATACCAGACTAAGGGAGTAATGCCAGATTTCCATAATGGGAATTTAGATTTTAACATTGTTTGGGCCTGTTTGTAACAGGGATTACTCTGAGTTTCAATTTCTTGTATGGTATATTTACTGGCTTTTAAAGATGACTGTTTTCCCTCCATCAGTGTAGTGGCTCTGATCTCAGCAGACCTCCAAAGAGTGCAGAGTTCTGGCCTCCCTTGGGCCTCCCTCTGGCAGAGGACCTGGAATGCAGGGACTGCCTGAGAACTCCTGGATCTATGTGGTGGTGAGCTTCCCCTAACTGTGCCATACCCACCTCCCTACCTGAGAATTTGTGAAGCCCCTCCCAAGGCCCAGGGCAGATCTGACTTTGGTAGGCTAAGGCTGAGATCCTAGCAGACAGCCTGAGAGGGTGGGTTACAACTTCAATTGGTGTAGTGGCTCTGATTTCAGCAGACTGCCAGAGAGTGCCAGTTTTGGCCTCCCTCTGGCAGAGAGCCTGAGAATGCAGGGGGTGCCTAAGAGCTCCCTGATCCTGCCTCAACGTGGTAAAGGAAGCCTGAGCATACCTGACTGGAACCTGAATTGGGCTTCTGTGGGTACTGCTGAATAGCTGATCTGAAGCCATCACTTCCCTCCAAAATAAAGCTGGGGGAACCTGAACCCTGTACCAACCAGCTTTACATAAGTAATAAAGTATCTAGGCACCCCAATAATACAAACAGAACATACTTCAACTTCATTTTCATATCAGAATCATAAACAACAAAAGAAATTCACATGCCAAAATCACAACTAAAGAATAATAAAATGAAAGCCAATACACTATGTCCCCACCAAAGTCCACCAATCCTGTAGAAGAGTTCTACAAGGAGAACCCCCTAGAGATAACACAGGATGTTGCATTTAAAAGAACAACCATAAACAGGATCAAGGAAGTCAATGAATTTAAAGAACACACAAACAAACAAATCAAACAACTAAAAGAAGATAGGGATAAATGTCCAAATGAATTCTCGAAAGAGACAGAAACAATGAAGAAAACAGGCAGAAATGAAGAAGGAAGTGCAAAACTCAATAAGCCAACTTGAAACAACAGGGGAAAGCCTCACCTCTAGAATGAATGAAATGAAAAACAGAATATCAACACTGCAGGATAAAGTTGAAGAATTGGACCACTCAAGCAAAGATCATGGAGAATTTTAAAAAAACACAGGAATGGAATATGCAAGAGATGTGGGACACCATGAAAAAAACTAAATCTACTTATCATAGGCATAGAGGAAGGAGAAGAATTTCAGGTTAATGGTGTTGACCAGATCTTAAACAGGATTGTAGAAGAGAATTTCCTGAAATTAAGGAAAGCCATCCCCATACAAATATAGGAAGCACATAGACACCAAATAGGATCAGAAAAGAAACTCCCCACGACATATCATACTAAAAACACTAAATGTACAGAACAAAGAGAGAATACTGAAAGCAGCAGAAGAAAAACAGCAAGTCACATACAAAGGAAAACCCATCAGAATTACAGCTGACTTATCAATGCAAACTATGAAAGCCAGAAGAGCCTGGACCAAGTTATTTCCAGTTCTACATGACAATAGATGGCAGCCCAGAATACTTTACCCAGCAAAAATATCTACTATAATTGAGGGGGAAAGAAAAATCTTCCATGACATGAATACACTGAAAGAATACATGTCCACAAAACCAGCCCTTCAAAGAATATTTGAAGCAGAGAGAGAAACAACTACACCCCAGGAACAATGGAAGAAAATAAAGGTATAATTGAGGAAACACAAAATGAGACAGAGAACACAAACAGCAATCAAAATGACAGCAACCAATACACACCTTCCAATAATAACCTTAAGTATCAATGGATTGAACTCCCCAGTCAAAAGACACAGGCTAAGTGAATAGGCTGAGAAACAAAATTCATCTCTATGTTGTCTGCAAGAAACCCACCTCACCTTCAAGGACAGGCACTACCTTAAGGTAAAAGGATGGAAGAGAATATTTCAAGCAAATGGCAGAAAGAAACAAGCAGGGGTTGCAATTCTAATATCTCATAAAACAGACTTCAAAATAAAACTAATCAGAAGAGATAAAGAGGGGCACTTCATTGTGATCAAAGAGTTAACCAAGAAGATATTACAGTCCTTAACATATATGCATCAAACTCTCATGCACCCAAATTTATAAAAACAATACTACAGGACTTTAAGATACAGATTAACCATTATTCAGTAATAGGAGGGGATTTCAATACCCCCTGTCTGCATTAGACAGGTCAGCAGGACAAAGAATAAACAAAGAGATGCCTGATGGACCTAACAGACATCTGTTGAATATTCCATCCAAGCACCAAAGAATACACTTTCTACTCAGTACCCCATGGACCTTTTTCAAAAATTGATGACATACTGGGCCACAAAACAAACCTCAACAAATACAAAAAAATTAACAGAATTCCACACATTCTATCAGACCACAATGCAAAGAAAGCTGAAAATTAACAATGGACAAAGCCCAATCACTACGCAAACTCGTGGTGATTGAAACAGTGGGAGGGTCAGAGGAGACATTAAGAAAGAAATAAAAGAGTTCCTGGAATTCAACGAAAAGGACAATACAACACAACACAACCACTGGGACATGTTAAAAGCAGTCCTAAGAGGGAAGTTTATAGCTCTAAGTGCCAACATTAAATAATTGGAAAGAGCCCAAATAAACAACCTAACACTGTATCTCAAGACAATGGAAAGGCAAGAAAAAATGAAACTCAAACCAAGCAGAAGAAAAGAAATAACAAAAATCAGAGCAGAAATTAATGAAATAGAAACAGAAAACAATACAAAGAATTAATGAATCTAAGAGCTGGTTCTTTGAAAAGCTAAACAAAAAGGAGACAGACCATTAGCCCACTTAACCAAAAGGAAGAAAGAGCAAATCCAATTCAACAAAATCAGAGATGAAAGGGGAAACATCACAACAGACACCCAAAAGATCCAGACCATTACAAGGGAATATTTTTAAAAACCTATATGGTACTAAATCTGAAAATCTAAAAGAAATGGATAGATATCTGAAATCATAGGAACCCCCAAAGTTAAACCAAGAAGAGATCAACAGTTTAAACAGACATATAAAATATAAGGAAATTGAAATACTACTATAAAGCCTCCCAACTAAAAAAAGCCCAGGCTGGATTTACAGCAGGATTCTACCAGACACTTAAAGAAGACCTCCAACCAATATTACTTAAATTATTCAAAATGATAGAAACAGAGGGAGAACTCCCAAGTTTCTTCAATGAAGCCATCATCACTCTAATACCCAAACCAGGTAAAGACAACTAAAAAACAAAACTATAGATCCATATCCTTAATGAACATAGATGCAAAAATTCTTAACAAAATACTTGCAAACTGCATACAGACATACATCAAAAAGATTGTTCACTACGATCAAGTAGGCTTTATCCCAGAGATGCAGGGATGGTTCAATATACATAAGTCAATAAATGTCATAAATCATATAAACGGGTTCAAAGACAAGAACCACAATGTCATCTCAATATATGCAGAAAAGGCTTTTGACAAAATTCAGCATGCATTTATGTTCAAGTCCTAAAGGGAATTGGACTGGAGGGAACATACCTCAACATTGTTAAAGCTATATACAACAAACACACACCAATATCATCCGAAATGGAGGAAACCTGGAAGCATTCCCTTTAAAATCAGGAAACAGACAAGGATGTCTACTATCTCCACTCCTTTTCAACATAGAGCTTGAAACTCTTCCTAGAGCAATGAGACAGGAGAAGGAAATGAAAGAAGCACTAATTGGAAAAGAAGAGGTCACACTATCACTTTGTGCAGATGATATACTGTGCTGGACAGCGTTAGTGTCAACTTGACACACCTGGGTTGAGGGAACCTCAATCAGGGAACTGCCTCTATTGGACTGGCCTGTGGCCATGTCTGAAGGCCATCTTCTTGATGAGTGATGTGGGAGGGCCCAGCCCACTGTGGGTGGTGCCACCCCTGGGCAGGTGGCCCTGTGTTGCATAAGAAAGTAGGCTGAGCAGGGGCCAGGGGAGCAAGCCAGTAAGCAGCATTCCTCCATGGCCTGTGCTCCAGCTCCTGCCTCCAGGTTCCTGCCCTGAGTTCCTACCTTGGGCTCCCTGATGAACTGTGACCTGGGATCTGTAAGCTAAATAAACCCTTTCCTCCCCAAGTTGGTAGTGGTCAGAGTATTTTGTCACAGCAATGAAGAACAAACTAGGACAATACTATACCTAAGAGATCCCAAAAGTTCCACCAGAAAACTCCTAGAA
>NW_008357039.1:1424846-1477154 GCF_000622305.1 Nannospalax galili
AAAGTGGCAGGTTATAAAATCAGTCTGCAAAAAATTAGTAGCCTTTCTATATACCAATAAGAAGCAATTGGAGAAAGAATACACGGATATGCTCCCATTCACAATTGCTTCAAAAAAAACTTTTGAAATAAATCTGACCAAAGACACCAAAAATCTCTACAATGAAACTTTAGATTGTTAAAGAGATTGAGGAAGATACCAGGAGATGACTGCCTATGCTCATGCATTGGAAGAATTAATATTGTGAAAATGACCATCATAACCAGAAATAACACGTAGATTCAATGCAATCCCAATCAAAATCCCCATGACATGCTTCACAGAATGAGAAAAAAAACATAATTGAATTCATATGGAAGCACAAAAGGCCCCATATAGCCAAAGCAACCCTGAGCACAAAGAGAAAATCTGGGATGATTACTATACTAGATTCTCAAAGTATACTACAGAGCTATAGTCATAAAAATAGCATGGTACTGGCAAAAAAATAGACACATACATCAATGGAAAATTATGAAGATCTAAACCCAAGTACACACAATTTCAGCCACCATGTATTTGACAAAGGTGCCAAGAACACACAATGGAGGAAAGACAGCATCTTCAACAAATGGTGCTGCAAAACTGGATCTCCATATGTAGAAGAATGAAACTAGATCCTTATCTTTTGCCTTGCACAAAAGTCAACTCCAAATGGATCAAAGACCTCAATGTGAAACTGGAAACCCTGAAACTATTAGAAGAAAATATTGGCAGTAACTTACAAGATATAGGTGTAGGAAAGGATTTTCTAAATAGGACAGAAGTTGCTCAGGTATTAAGATTAGCAATCAACAAATGGGACCTCATTAAACTAAAAAGATTCTGTACAGCAAAAGAAACAATTAAAAAATTGAAAAGAAAACCCACAGAATGGGTAAAAATCTTCACCAGTGACACATCTGACAGGTGTTTAACATCCAGAATACATAAAGAACTCAAAAAACAAAGAATTGAGAAACCAAATGACCCATTTAAAAGATGGGCTAAAGGTCTAAACAGAGTGTTCTCAAAGGAAAAAAAAAAGATGGCTAAGAAACATCTCAAAAAGTGTTCAACATCGTTAGTAATTAGGGAAATGCAAATTAAAACCACCCTAAGGTATCACCTTACCCCAATCAGACTGGCTAGGGTCATGAGAACAAATGATACCAAATGCTGACGAGGATTAGGAGAAAGGGGAACACTCATTCACTGCTGGTGGGATTGCAAACTCGTGCAGCCTCTATGGAAAACAGTGTGGAGAACTCTTAAAAAACTAAACATGAACCTATCATATGACCTGGTTATAACACTCTTTGCCATATACCCAAAGGACTCATCTTTTGTAGAGACACTTGTACAACCATGTTTCTTGCTGCTCTTTTCACAATAGCTAAGAGATGGAAGCAACCTAAGTGCCCCTTAAATGATGAGTGGTTAAAAAAAATGTGGTGTATTTATACAATGGAGCTCTATTCAGCAGTAAAGAAAGATGAAATAATGAAATTTGTAGGTAAATGGATGGATCTAGAAACTGTTATACTAAGTGAA
Source organism: Nannospalax galili (assembly GCF_000622305.1). NCBI lineage: Eukaryota > Metazoa > Chordata > Mammalia > Rodentia > Spalacidae > Nannospalax > Nannospalax galili. The sequence continues at coordinate 1,426,419 of NW_008357039.1, forward strand.
GCAACACAGACTCAGAAAAACAAACAACACATGTTCTCCCTCATAGTGGCTTCTAGCACCAAATCTCTTTAGATTCCAGGTCCTTTTAATAAGATGATGCTATACAGCAGTCCCTTCTGCATGAAATAACTACCATCATCACAACTTCAGCTGAGCCTGATCACTAAACATCCTCACGATTGGGCTTGTTGATGGTTGTTCTCATTCATTAAAAAAGGGCCAAGCAGGGTCATTGGACCCTCACAGGAGTAGCCAGCCACTCTTGGCAGCCAACTCTATGTAATTTGACCCTAATCACACATGGCCTTCAGGATTTGGGGAACGCTAAATCATACAATCTGGGAAGGGCTAGGAAGAGAAGACATGACCCATGCTGGGTAAAGGCTTTCCAGTGTGTATACACTCAGGTCATACATACACCTCAGCAACCTTTCACTTATCTCAGTAAGTACGCTCAATAAATTCATTTGTTCTCCAGTAAAATTTAATCAAACATTGGCTTTACATTAGAATCTTAAAAGGGAGTAAGTATTGCTTAGAATCACCAGGAAAAGAAGTCTCACAACAGATGGAAAATCTATTTGTTAATGCTATTATATCTCATAATTATTTTTTTAAAAAGAAAAAGAGGCCGGGTATGGTGGCGCACGCCTTTTAATCCCAGCACTTGGGAGGCAGAGGCAGGTGGATCTCTGTGAGTTCGAGGCCAGCCTGGTCTACATAGTCAGTTCCAGGACAGCTGGGGCTACAAGAAGACCCTGTCTCAAAAATACAAAAAAAAGAAAAGAAAATGAGAATGTAGAAGGTGTTAAAAGGATATGGGACTGGAGATATTTTCTAACAATAGGCAGAAAAAAATGAGAAAGCCTAAGCAATTGATGAAGGTCTGTGTAGGTGTGCTATGATATATAAAGGATGAGACAAAAATAATATGCAAGTAATCTTAAAATTTCTATTGTCATAGTATAGTCAACTAGGTTAAGAAACAAAACATATATCTAGTAAGGTTTATCTGAGAATATTTGGTATTTACGCAAGCCTTATCTACATAACACATGATAATTAAAACTACCAGACTGGTGGAACTAAACTTATTGGATATTTAATAGCCATATTTTGAGGCCTATACTAATGTGGTCAGAGGGACTTAAAGGACATTTTTTTTGCCCCTTGCCCTCCAAGGCTGACTAAGTTCCAGGTGAATATGGAACATCTCTCAAAATATCCTGTAACAGTGCTAGTCACCTGTCCTTTTGTTCAGGGAGGCCATGGAGACCCCACCAGATGGACTTAAACCAGTGTCCAGTCCACAAATAGGAGGGTCAACACAGAGAAAACATTTCCTCCATGCTTCCAAGTGAAGCCAGCCATAGTCCAGCAGGACCTTTGACTTATCTTCACAAAGGTGGAATTGGTAAAAGAAAGGAGCCAGGGCTCCTCCCAAGCCCATGTGACCCCTGAGGAACAGATCCTCAAACGATCTTAAGAGTAAAAATAAATTGGTTTATTTGGGCCAACTCTGTGGTCGTAACCACCCAAAAGGAAATTTTAACCAAAGAGTAAACTCATCAGTATATTTCTTTAAGAGTTCAAGGAATTATACTTCCCAGACATTGGGCTTAAGTCTAAATACAGTTATTTCTCATTGATGATTTTGTTCCTAACCAGAAAGCACTGCTCAGACATAAGACTTCAAATCTTGGTCTGCAATACTGTAGTGCCCACCTGTAGCTCAGGGAGACAACCCGCTATTCTTCTACAGTGATGGATAGATTTGTTTTCTCCCTCTATCTAGAAGCCTTTGAGAGGGAACTGACACTGATTCTAACCACTCCAACAGCTATCAAAATACCTGAAAGCAAATCCTGAGTACAACACTCTGGAGTCCAGCTTTGGAAAACAGAAGAAAAATGAGGAGGAACTCAATAGGGGGATGCTTTTGGAAGCCCTTGTCAAGAAATTCCAGTGGACTCTCATATGAATATTTGAAAATTGCCCTGTTCTGACTTTTTTCTAGTTCCCTGTCTAGAACTTATAATGCTAATTACTCTTGCCTTTACTTCTCCTTTACATATCCTAGTCACAATTCGAGGACTTTCTTTTCCCCCTAGAGATAAGAGTTATGCAATTTGTGAGTCTTTTAGATAGACCCACTGAAGGGGTACCCCAATTGCCTCACCCTGTGTCCCTGTTCAGCATGGAAGAAGCCAGAGTGGTCTGCATCCCTATTCCCTATTGGCAAGTTGGGCAACCCCTCCAGAGAATGGCATGATAAGAATAGGAGGTAGGTATTGGCTAGGCAGTTAGATTAAAAAGACCCGAAAGAAATATAGCCAGTTTCTTGCCTAAAAGTCAAAATGTCCTTGGGCCTGTTAGCAACATACTCTGTTCCAAAGGCCAAAAATGTCAAAAGTGTTTGGGAGCTTGTATCTAATCCTTAAAAGATTTTACGGTTACCTGTTCAGAGGGGGGAGTGTTGGAGGGGAGGGAGTGGGTATGGATTTGATCAAAACACCATATATGCATGTATGAAATTCTCAATAAAGGTTTTGTAAAAATTTAAAAAAAAGAAAGGTCACTAGTTACTCTTGCAGAGGACCTAGATTCAGGTCCCAGCAATCACACTGGGGTTGATAACCCCTCAGGAGCTCCAGTTCCAAGGACTCTTAACTCCCCCTTCCGGCCTACATGCAAGCCTCCTGACTAACATACATGCAGGTAAAATACTCATACACATAAAATAAAAATAAATATTTTAAGAGACTAAATTATTATAATAAAAATTACTGTAACACCCAGGGAGACTAAACTGTCCTATGGGCCTTTTTCTAGATATTCCTGGGGCCAGGAACATGAGTGGTATGACCTTGGCCTCTTTTGCAGAGTCTTTGCTGCTGTAGACCCACCTGAATGTGTTAACTGGCTCTGGAAGCCTATCAGGAGAGAAGTCCGTCCCCCTGCTACCCCACTATTGTACAGGACTGACCTCTGAGACAGGCAGACCTTCTTCCTGAGCTCAGCTGTGCCTCCTTGCCAAAGAGCCTCACAGCTGGGCTTGTTGACTGTTCACTGCCCCGCACAGGAGGAGGGCCAGAGACAGCCTCTGGACCTTACCTGAGTATACAGCCACACATCCCAACCTGAGTTAGCATGTATAAAAGAGGGTCTCTTGCTATTTTAGGTGGCTGTAGGGAAGACATCAGCCATGCTTGTGTGAAGAATTTTCAGTGTGGCCTTTGAGGGGGGCACCCACACTCCTGTAAGTAAACTCTTACCCTCTGTAAGCAAGCTCAATAAATTCATTGGTTTCCCAGAAATAAAAGATTAGGAGGTAGGAATTGGCTAGGCAGTTAGGGTAAAAAGACCCCAAAGAAAAGTAGCCAGTTTCTTGGTTAAAAGTCAAAATGTCCTTGGGCCTCTTAGCAACATACTCTTTTCCAAAGGCCAAAAATGTCTAAAGCATTTGGGAGCTTGTATGTAATCCTTAAAAGATTTTAGGGAAACCTCTTCGCCGGGGGCGGGGGGGGGATGTTACAGTAGTCAAAAGCCCCATAAAAATAAATAAATAAAAGAAGAAAGAAAAAGTACATGACATCAGAAAAAGTGATGGGGAGATATGGGAGGAGTTGGAGGATAGGGAGTGGGCATGGATTTGATCAAAACATCTTATATGCATGTATGAAATTCTCAATAAATTATTTATTTAAATAAAAAAATAGAAAAAAGATAAAAAAGACTGTTTTAACTTTTTACATTGTTTGACATATTTACTGATTTTTAAAAGGAATTATTTTTGGGTTTTGACACTGTTTGCATGACATCTTCACCTGGTAGTTTTAAAGGAATTATTTTGGATTTTAACATCTTTTATATGGTATATTTGCTGATTTCTAAAACTGACTATTTTGAATTCTCATTGTTTTGAATAGAATCTTTGTTGGTTTCTAAAGGGAACTTAAAGTTTTTCTAGCCATATGCTTTCAAGACTATCCAGGTGCAAAGGGAGCTGACACTTTGTGATGGCTAGACCTGGGAAGCTCATGGGAATTTGCTGTACTTCAGCACCAAACCTTACAAGAGTCAAGCTGCTACCAGCACACAGTTACACCAATGGGGAGTTAAAAGGGATAATCTACTTGAGCGGGAGGCTTAAGGTGTGGGCTCCACTGGTCTTAATTCCTGCCCTCTCTGCACTGTGATTCTAACCCTGTTTTTCTCTGAAATACGGTATTTACCTCTCTGATGGTCAGTTGCTCTATGCTTGCTTTTGTTCCTGCCCCATCATGCCCTGCATACTTCCTAGTTACAAGAAAGTATCTAGACAGTCTAAAGGGAAAGCACTGTGATACTGTCTCTTTGCAAGTTCTTTTAGGTACCATTGTTTTCTATGTCCCTTATCCTACAGGTTATGGGTCCTTAATGTAAGATTATGTATGGTAAATTATGAAATGTTTTTTCTAATCCAGACACACAGCCCTCCCTTAAGAGAATTCACCATTCAAGTTAACAGTCTTGCCTTAGTTTAAAAGATTAAATATGGATGACCAATTTGGAACTTTTAGGAAAAGGGGCAGAGGGAACATTTAAGAGGATATTAAGGTTCAGTCCACAAGGGAGCCAGATCAGGAAACCTTCCCTAACTTATATAATAACTAGATTTTGGCTAATTTCCCTAATGCATCAGAGCCAATGTTTACTCCAGTGATTTCATGTATGGTAGTGTCCTGCTCAGGCAGGATAAGATTAACCAGGTAAAATGCAGAAAAAAATCCATTAATGTCCCAGAGTCACATCAGTAAGAGTGAATAATCTGAACAGACTCAGCCTTCTTTAGGGTCACTAGTAAAGAAGGAGAGGATACAAGTACTACAGCCCACGCCAATGATGGGGTGATAATGACTAAGTCAGTAGGGTCGCCTTTCGTCGTGGTAGCTCATGAAAAAGGATAAGAGTTTCTGGAGGACACTTTGAAGAGGAAGATAAAGAAGGTTTGGGAGACGTTCTAGGTAGCTTCTTTCGGCTTACAGAGGGATAGCTGACTATGGTGTCTTGAGAAAAGTTTCCCTAGACTATATCCTTACCCACTGAGATCTAAAGAGATGCTGATATCTTTCTGCACTCAGACCTGGTCTAGGTACACAATGGAAGATAAAATTAAGCGTGTAATGGGAAACATCAAGGAGGAAGGTAGTTACTGAGTCTTTCAGGTTGTTGTCTTCATGATTAGACACAAACTAACTGATTTTGGCTATAAGCTTTTGTGCATCTGGTCACATCAAGTATAGCTTGAGAGGATCTCAGGTTTGACATTGGTAAAGACAGATACTTCTGTCAACCTAATCCTGCTTCATGATGGGCGCTCACTGTCAAGTATCTGTGGTCTAATAAAGCTTAGAAATATCAAGCAATGTGACCTCTTAAATTAAAATGTTCTGTCTTTTTCAATCCCTGTTCCCAATAGATGAAAAAAGTAGCTGAGACAAATGTACACAGGTTATAAGAAGGACAGATGTTGTCAGTCTTGCTAGGAGTCATTGGACTCAACATCACTCCTGTCTAATGTAGCCACTTAGTTAAATTCTAAAGAGAAACAAATTCCTTTTTGTATTAGTTATATTGGTAAATTGTCATGTGCTGTTTGAGCTCACTGAGACGATGACTCTGGAGATGGCATTGGCCCTCCCACTTCAGACTCAAGCCTGTTATCTCAAGATGTGTTCTCCAAGACTCTTTTCCAGGTTCGGGCTGGCTCCCGACCCTGTGACAAGGAAAAGAAGAACAAGACAGACTAAGAGTAAAGGCTCTGTGCAGTTGAGAACAGCTAAGGTGTAAACTAATTTCAACAGAGGGTTTTACTCTCTATAGTAAAAGTAGCTAAAGGGATTCTCTATTTAGTGACAATAATGAGGAGAGTCACTAGCACAAACTAATGTAAATGTGTAGTAAATACAAAGATAAATTTAACTACTTAATGAAAAAACAACAGGATAGGTTTTTCAAAAAGAGGATAATCCACAGTCAATGGGGATCTTCTGCCTAGAATTCCTCACTAAGTAATTAAGCATCACAGTTTTCCTTAATTGATTATGCTGGAGCTTGTGAACATCAATTTGATAATGTTTAACTATGTATCAGTTGCTTATTTCTACCTTAAGCAAGGTTTTATAGAATACTCTCTAAACTACATGAGGTAAAAAAGATTTTTAACTGTTTTGTGTTTTCTATAAGGTTTACCTGGGAACTTAGAAAGCACAGTGTATACATGGGTAATATTAACTCATTACATTATCTTACTGTGTAATTTAGATTCCATATTCTTTTACTAAGATGATGCTACACAGTACTCTCTTCTGAGTCAGACAACTACCATCTTCATGATTTCAGCTGTGTCCACTAGCAAAAGATCATCACAATTGGGCTAGTTGAACTGTCGTAGTCTTTTTTTAAATATTTTATTTGTTATTTTTATTTTATGTGTATGAGTGTATTGCTGGCATGTAGGTAAGTACACCCATGTCGTGCAATGCCCACGGAGGACAGAAGAGACTGTCGGATCCCCTGGAACTGGAGTTACAGGCAGTTACAGGGTTCAGGGATTCAAACCCACGTCTTCTGCAAGAGCAGTCAGTGTTCTTAACTGCTGAGCCACCTCTCTAGCCCCTGTCCTATTCTTTAATTGAAGGAGGGGTCAGCAGGGTCAAAGGAACCTCACCTGAGCATCCAACCACTCTTCCCAGCCAACTGTGTATAATTTGGCCCTAATCACACATGGTCTCCTGGATTTGGGGAGAACTAAGGTATATTAACTGGGGAAAGCTAGAAGAGAAGACTTGATCCATGCTGGGTAAAGGCTTTCCAGTGTAAATACTTTCAGATCATCCATACACCTCAGGAACTCCTCAGTCCTCTCTGTAAGTTCAGTAAATCCACTGGTTCCCCAGGAAAACTTTAATGTAATCAAACATTGGTTTGACACTAGAACCTTAGATGGGGATAAACATTGCTTAATATCCCCAGGAAAAGAATACTCACAACAGATGGAAAATTAATTTGTTGATGTTATTACATTTCATGGTTATTAAGAAAGAAAATGGAAATATAAATGATGTTAGAAGGATATGAGAATGGAGGTATTTTATTAAGAAGGATTTATGTATGAAAATTATGATGGCTGGATAGTTCCAGAATACACAAAAAATGAGAAATCCTAAGGAAGTGATAAAAGCCTATGTAGATTTGTTATAATATACAAAGGCTGAGACAAAAATAATGTCCACATAATCTTAAAATTTCTAAGGTCATAGTCAACTAGTTTAAGGAACAAAATATATGTCCAGTCAAGGTTTATCTGAGAACATTTGTTTTTAACCCATGCTTTATCTATATAGAACATGACAATTAAAAGTAACAGACTGGTGGAACTAACCTTCTTGTATGTTTAACAGCCATACTTTGAGGCCTATACTAATCTGGTCAGAGGGACTTAAACGACAGTTTTTATTCCTTACCCTCCAAAATCAACTAAATTCCAGGGGACTTTGGAACATCGCTCAAAATGTCATCTAACTCTGGTGAGTTACCTGTCCTCTTGATCAAGGACGCCATGGAGGCCCCAACAGATGGACTGGAACCAGTGTTCAGTCCACAAAGAGGAGGGTCAACACAGAGGAAACATTTCCTCCATGCTTCCAAGTGAAGCCAGCCACTGTCCAGCAGGACCTTTGACTTATCTTCACATAGGTGGAACTGGTAAAAGAAAAGAGCCAGGGCCACCTCCCAAGCCCATGTGAGCCCTGAGGAACAGATCCTCAAACGACATTAAGAGGAAAAATAAATTGGTTTATTTGGGCCAACTCTGTGGTCTTAAACACTCAAAAGGAAAGTATAACCAAAGATTAAAGTCATCAGTATATTTCTTTAAGAGTTCAAGGGATTATAATTCCCAGAAATTAGGCTTAAGTCCATATAACGTGTTATTTGGACAATTATTTCTCATTGATGATTTTGTTCCTAACTAGAAAGTGCTGCTCAGATGTAAGACTTCAAATCTTGGTCTCCAATACTGTAGTGCCCACCTGTAGCTAAGGGAGACAACCTACTATTGTTCTAAAATGATGGATAAATTTGTTTTCTCCCTCTATCTAGAAGCCTTTGAGAGGGAATTGACACTGATTCTAACCACTCCAACAGCTATCTAAGTGCTTGAAAAGAAATCCTGAGTCCATCATTCTCAAGTGCAGCCTTGGCTGACAAAAGAAAAATGTGGAAGAACCCAATAGAGGGATGCTTTTGGAAACCCTTGTCAAGAAATTCCAGTGGACCCTCATATGACCATTTGAAAATTGCCCTGTTCTGACTTTTTTCTAGTTCCCTGTCTAGAGCTTGTAATGCTAATTACTCTTGCCTTTACTTCTCCTTCACATCTCCTATTCATGATTCAAGGATTTTCTTTTCCCCATAGAGATAAGAGTTATGTAATTTGGAGAGAGTCTTTTACATAGCCCCACTGAAGGGGTACCCCAATTGCCTCACCCTGCGTCCCTGTTCAGCATTAAGAAGCCAGACCAGCTGGCATCCCTATTACCTATTGGCAATTTGGCATCCTCTTCAGAGGATGATGTGATAAGAATAGGAGGTAGGAATTGGCTAGGTAGTTAAGGTAAAAAGACCCCAAAGAAAAGTAGCCTGTTTCTTGGCTAAAATCGAAATGTCCTTGGGCCTCTTAGCAACATACCTTGTTCCCAAGGCCAAAAATGTCAAAAGTATTTGAGAGCTTTAATCTGATTCCTAAAAGATTTTAGGGTTGCTTCATCAGAGGGGGGAATGTTAGAGTACCAAAAAGCCCCATAAAAATAAAACGAAAGAAAGAAAGAAAGAAAGAAAGAAAGAAAGAAAGAAAGAAAGAAAGAAAGAAAGAAAGAGTGCATTAAGTTCTCAGAAAAAAGTGATGGGGAAATATGGGAGGAATTGGAGGGGAGACGGAGTGGGTGTGGATTTGATCAAAACAACTTATAGGCATGTATGAAATTCTCAATAAATTTTTTTAAAGTTAAAAAAAAAGAGTGCTCATAGTCCGTCCAGTCACTCAGCTAGAAATATCATTCCATTGCATCTGAATACTCACAACAGCATCTCAAGAGTTTCTTTCTCTTCCTGTACAAGCTTTCACCTGGGAGCATGCAAACCAGTCAAGACACAGGGGGAGAGAGAAAAACCTCCAAGTAGCACAACACTGCATCAGTCACAGGACTCAAGTCCCTGCAGAGGTGAAAATCTCTCTCTCTCTCTCTCTCTCTCTCTCTCTCTCTCTCTCTCTCTGTGTGTGTGTGTGTGTGTGTGTGTAAAATGATTTTAAGTCACTGCCTGTGAGGAAAAGGTGAGTTAATTTTTAGCCAGCTTTCTTGAACTTGTTGACTCTTTAAACTTCAGCACATTTCACTCTATAAAATATCATTTCACCTCTCTGCTCCATGGCAGAATGCTGACAGATTGAGAACCTAGAAGTGCTGTTGAATAGGTAGAGTCTTGAAGATCAGTCAGTGATGAAGAGTGCACTGTCCATTTCTAAACACAACTTGGTGTGTTGTGGCAAAGATGGGTGCATGTCTCAAATCTCACCAGAGAAAGTTCTTGCAGCCGATGGTGGAATAAGCCCACACCCAAGAACTGGGGAATACAGATTAGACTCCCTAGGCCTTTTAAAAAAGACATATAACAAGACAGGACATAAAGAGGGTAGCAAAGTGGGGGAGGGCTCTGAATGTGATCAAAATACATTGTATAAAATTTTTGGGTTAATAAAAGTATTTTTTAAAGATGGGGATGTGTCAATTGTGCTATCTAACCCATTTGTGTGTGTGTGCTGTAGGGAAATCCTTGTGCTCTGTACTGGGAAACACACACAAGATAAAGTGAACTATTGAGTGAATATGTCCAAAGCCTGGACACAAATCTGAGCACCCCTAAATCCTGGGGATCGAACCCAGGCAAAGCCAAAGATTCCTAAGTGAAGAATGACTACAAACCCTGTGAGAATCATGGAAAGAGCACACAAAGCATGAGTCAGTTAAAGTTAAGTGCATCAACCTAGTTGAATCTCAAACATGTACAATGTGGGGAATGTGCAAGGGAAGAATAGTTTCATTTGCACATAAGTAGACAAAACTGAATAACATAGAGTTTACGAGTAGAGACCACAGTAGAGCAAAGCACTGGCCTTCCAGTTGGAAGTGATCTCTGTAGAGGATGATGTAGCTCTGAGGAGGGAGCTGCAGAGCAGACACTGATTTCCTAAGATATTTGGTGTGTTTCATGATCTTAAAGCTGAAAAATAAGATTTACTCTTTTGTATTTCCCAGCGAAAGCATGAAAGCCTAGCCTCATTCGGCCATATACCCATAATCTAGAGTTTTGAAACTGTCCATCCTCAGCCGCTGGGGCCTTTGTCTCCCCTATGCTCTCCTGTTTGCCATCACCACAGCTTTTGTCCGCCTCCACCCACTCGTTCCCTCTGAGGACTCCTGGCTCTGGTTTCACTTCCTCTGGCCAAGCCTCTGTCTTCTTTGGTTCCCTGTGTTGACACACAACTTCCTCTTTTGTCTTCGCACTTGAGAACTCATTTTCACATGCCATGATCTTGGGGAACACAGACTACTCAGACTGAGCCAGCTTATACACTACCTTCTATACACCGGGGTCTATGGCGCTAACTCACTGCAGATCAAAATATTTGAGGAAATTATACACTGCTTTCAGTACCTTGTCAGCTAAGTACATCTTGAGCATTGGTGGGACAGCAGCTTTGGATCTGCTCATGGGCTACATTTTCTTGTTGCTTCACACAGCTCTTGAATGCAAAGTTGTGCACTAGACAGTATAGTGACCGTGAGTGAACCTGGATTCTGTCACATGACTCTGAAGGCTGTTATTCTGCAAAGGGATTAATAGGACTGTACTAAAACTCCAATTACTGGGGCTGGACAGATGGCTCAGCAGTTAAGAACACTGCTTGTTTTTGAAGAAGACCCGGGTTCGAATCCCAGCACCCACATGGCAGCTAGCAACTGTCCATAACTCCAGTCCCAGGGGCTCCGACAGCCTCTTCTGACCTCCGTGGGCAACTGTCCATAACTCCAGTCCCAGGGGCTCCGACAGCCTCTTCTGACCTCCGTGGGCAACTGTCCATAACTCCAGTCCCAGGGGCTCCGACAGCCTCTTCTGCCCTCCGTGGGCATTGCACAACGCAGGTGCACTTACCTACATGCAGGCAATGCACGCGTACACATAAAATAAAATTAAAAAAAAATTTTTTTAAGTTTTTTTTTTTTTTTTTTTAAAACCTACAATTACTGTCTCCCCTGTAGTGCGTACAGCTGAAATCAGCATTCAGGTCTTATATACATTTATGTCTATTAGGTTTTCTCATGTATTTCTGTATAACTTCATATAATGTTTCAGTAAGATTTTATCACTTCTCTCTCTAAGAGTTAGTTCAGAAAGCTCATCCATCACTACTGGGAGGCAAACCTCACAGTTGTTTTTATTTTTATTACTTTTCGCATTTTTCACTCACTATGCTTATTTATTTGTAATGTCTTTGAAAATTATTTTTTTTACATTTTTGATGATGTGATAAACATTTTACATAATAATGGGGAACACTGTGATAATTTGACAAATGTATAAAATATGTAATGATCGCTTCAGAGGAAGAGTTTCACACTCTGAAACATTTATCATTGATTTACATTAGGGGCGTGCGGTGGTTCGAATGAGAATGTCTCCCAGAGGCTCCAAGTATTTGAACAGTTGGTCCCCAGGTTTGGCAGTTTGGAGAGGGTCATAGCCTTTAGGAGGTGTGGCCAATGCCAGAGGAAGTATGTCACTGGGGGTGGGCTTTGAGAGTTCATAAGCCTCATTCCCACAGTTCATGTCTTGGTCTGCTTCCTGTGCCTGCTTGAAGACGTGAGTGCTCAGCTTGCTGTCCTGGCCTCCTCTGCCACCACGCCTCCTCCCCTGCATGATGAACTCTTACCCTCTGGAACAGCAAGCCAAATAAACTCTTCATTCTATAAGTTGCCTTGGTCATGGTGTTTTATAAAAGCAATGGAAAAGTAACTAATAAATATATGTGTCAAACTCCTGTCTACTTTTCTTTATGAAAACATAATAAAGTGTTATAAACTGTAGATAGCCTAAAATTGAATGTATATTGAGCATATACAGACTTATGTTTTTGACCACCATTTGCTAAAGAATACAGTATAAGTAATATTTATGTAGCATCTCTAAGGTACTAGATATTATGAGTAACCTTAAGGTACATGAGAAGTTGTGTGTAGGTTATATGTGAACACTACACCATTTTATTTATTTGAGTATCCTTGATCTTGATATCCTGTGTGTGCGCGCGCATGTGCGCGCGCGCGTGTGTGTGTGTGTGTGTGTGTGTGTGTGTGTGTATGTGTTCTCTAAGACAGCTAGACAGAACCATAGTTAGATACCAGGGTGTACATCTTCACTCATCTTTGCTCTCCATTAGGGCCATCTCCTTGAAAACATTGACTCAGTTGTATGGTGTTATAGAATAGACAGAGGACTGGGGGTGCCAGATCACATGGCTATCTCACTATCCTTGATAGATAAATGAAGGACATTTTATAAGCAGAGACTGTCACATGGTCACAGAGCCAAATACCTTTCAGATTACTGAGAATACGGGACTTTGAAGGGACTTAAACTGACAAGCTTCTTAACAAACTATCTCATTCACATTGAAAATCACCATAGATGGCAAATATGCTCCTCAGTCACAGCAAGGCACATTCTAGCTCGTGCGCTCCTTTGAAGTAACTTCTGGCCTAGAACTCCATGGAAAGGGAAACTGTTTTTCTCTAAAGTGTTTCACTTTGTAATCGGGGTAGTGATCATTAGAGCAGCGTGAACTGCTTCCATTCAGTACCATCTCCCACACCCAGACTGCTGCATTGGACTAATCAGGGCCCCAGAAGGGACAGAATAATCGGAAGAGGTGGTCCACACCTAGAAGAAGCACACCAAGCCTGGAGCAGAAGCCAGGGCCTCAGCCATCACTCTCTAAACTTCTGGTGCTATGGAAGTGCTTTTTTTCAGGTATGGGTTAAATGGTTGCTTTACTTAACCTCGACCTTCATGATCTGAATTGAAGGTTTGCAGTATCCCTCGCTACTCGGTGCAATAATTCCGCTACACATTATTTTGAGAAATTTCTCCCATTCTAGAAATACCCTCATCCAACAATTCTTGAAATCTGATTTACAAATGTGATTATGGAAATGTGACAAAGCACTTTTACTTTTTTCTTCGTCAGGAACCTAAGCTTAAAGACATGCTAAATCTTCCTACGTGACAGAAATGCAATACCATCACCCTCTGATTGCTTTTGTTCTTGACATTGTCTTGCCTCACTAGACTATGTGCAGTTGCTTGTAATTTTTATGGATGGCTAAATCAGTGTTATGCATTTCAGATTATAATCTTTGGACTGTAGAGTGAGTATTTAACTTCTCCAATATACTTCCTTGGTATAACATCATGCAGAAGCATAATGAACTCCATTTGTCAATGACACGACTGCATTATCAGATCCCAACTTGAATATTACCAAGAGCTAATGCTTTAACTGGCTTCACTATTGGCTGCAGGAGTTGAAGATACTCCATTTCTTTGAGCATTTGGGCCTGTGATAACAGTCTGAGATGATTATGACGTATGCTGATGACGTCAACAATCATAAGAAGAAATTAGAGCAAACTGCAAGGATTTACAGGTAGGCCACGTATTTATATGGTCATTTTGTACCCTTAAAAATGAGTTAAAGTGCAAAAAGACCTCATTATGTAAAGAATGATTTTTTGTTTTAATTGAAATGCTCATCCATTCTTTCTGTGCAGATATTGTGCCTCCGTCCCCTGTTTGAGGAAGACTAGGTACATGCCAAGGTCTTTCAAGCGAGGCACAATTGAAGTGTCAGCTGGTACCAGTTATCTTCTAATAAGAAAGAAGTAACTTGTTGCTGAAATTCTGTATCACTTGACCCTAGCCTAGGCAATGAGCTGCAAAGTGTATGATTATATGGAGTAGTACTTTCTCTTTCTTGTGAATTTGCGAAGTAAAGATGTAGAAAAATACCTATCTTGCTTTCTATAACGCTGCATGAGCAGGATTCGTGAATTTCGAACAAAAGATAAAGTCCAAAACCATTGTCTATATTTATTTCTAAATTGTCTTCATTTATAATTAACCAGGAAGTGACTGCACATGGCCAATAGATAAAGTGTTCAAAGAACAACTGTAGATAAGAATACAGGCAATTGTTTTTTTATATTATCTGTTAAGATGGCATCGGTCCCTAGAGCATTCATTTCAAAGATTAGAATCAAGACAGTAATCATAGAAAACTAATGCGACAAACCAATAAACTGCCCCAAAATGCTCCTACACCCTAATGTGAAGATTAAGCATTAAAAACTGAATACAATTAAGAAATAAATGCAATATTTGTGTAATATTGAAGGTTCCAAAGACGCATCATTACATATAAATATTCTTCCTCTCACATACAAATGCAGAAGATCTCAAAGCCAGGCTTTTTAATGATAACAAAGCATCTTGATAAATGTACCATGTCCTGAAGTAATAAATTGTTTTCCACAGCTAGCCTGTGTGGTCCTTTTTCTTGATTACAGCAGCAGCTTGAATATTTCTGCACCGAGTGTATATGCGATTATGTTCAGAGTTATAGCTAACCAGAAACTCACATAGCAGACTTTTTTGTTTTTACTAAGTAGTTACCATCATAGAGTATGTATTTTGTTTGTTTATAAGGTGCAGGTGAAACCAAACAGAGACAGCATTAAGATGTGTTAATGAATCATCCTCTATTTGCACTGGGAATAAGTGAACTCAATGCTGCATCTATGTTTGAAGAAATACAATTATTGTGGAACAAATGTGTTACATTGAGGTGGTAGGGCTGGATGAATACTAAGTACAAGCAAGCGAGCAGCCATTGAGTCTGTACGTATAAAAATACAGTGTTTCGTTGGAAGCATTACACTGTCAACTAAGCAAACACACATTCACTTTGTTATGCTAAATGTACCAAGTCAGAGTTTTTCTTTTAAAATTAATACTGCCCTTTCTCATGAATGACATGCTTATTGTAAGAAGGTTGGAAATAAAGAGCAAATAAAGAACAACGATTTCCTAATTCAAGGATAAGCACTGTTATCAACTCAGTGTCTCTTATTACAGACTCACAAACTCTCTTAAATACACACATGGACCTGTGCTTGCAGCATGGGTAAAGGTGGATATACAAACACAAGTATTAGTCTTCAAGAACTATAAGGAACTGTCTTCTAAAGTGTCCCCCTAGAACGCTATAGACAGATATCAAGCATGGTGTAGAACCCTGTGGTTCTAAGTACAAGTTAAATGGTCCCGACCTGCAAACACAAAACCCAAATATTTAGAATGCCAGTGCTCACAATGTTTGGATTCAGAACATCCCTTATTTTCAGTTAAGGTCACACAGCCAGACAATGTTTATGGAAATGTTCCCAAGTCCCCAACACTCAAATCTGAAAGAACTTTAGTCTCAAGCATGTCAGAAAACAGATGCTCAACTTGTTTTTCATGACTAGGTTGAAGCAAGATAACAGAAAAATGTCCATGCTAAAGATAACATCAGCAAAAGGCAGAGCAGGAGTAAGCTTATTTTAATCTCAAATGTTACATAAAGCCTAATGTACAGTAGTCGAGAAAAGTTAACATGCTCAGTTATAAGTCAGTGACCTATATTATATGACTCGAGACCACCATATTCCTCAAGTTATTTTAATGCCATTTCTTTGGTCAATATTATCTCCTGAACTCACTAAACAGAAATATTGGTTTAATTTGGGAATTCTTAGCATAAGCCTTTGAGTAAAGGCACATTTAAGGGTACAGGGTGTCTCCAATTTATAATGATGTAAAAGTAAGACGTTGAACAGGAACTAAAGTCTAAACTTTGAATCAGTCTCTTCCTCCAGCTATCAGCATAATATGTGATTGTGAAGGTGAGCAGCTGGTATTGTACTATATAGAAGGCTGTCTTTAATAAATTCCAGGAGATATTCAATGCATCATAAAATGGGCATTGGTTTTTTTACTGGATTTTGACTAGCTCTAGGTTAATATGAATGTTCTGAGCATGCTTGAGGTGGTTGGGCTGAAAGAATAAGGTACTGAATGATGGTGGTTGGTTTGGTGAGTTATACTAGGTGCCTTTTTTTTTTTTTTAAAAAAAAAAAAAAAAGAAGAATCTTCATGTGTGTTCTTCTAAAATAACACGACTGTGTTTCTTTTCAAGGACCAGTGTGCTCAAGGCAAAGGGTGTTGGTCTAGCTCTCATAGTTTGACATGTATGTCTTATTTATGCTGACCTTGAGCATCAACAGTTTAGGAGGCAGAAAATAAAACAAAACATGAACTTGATAGTATAATTCCTTTGCACTGAGACTGTGGATTTTCTGAAGAATACCCATGTCTACTTAAAACTGTCCTAATTCTAAGACCTTCACGTGCTATTGAAGGAAGTAAAATACCACTTCACCACCAGGAAAAGCACTTCATAGCTTACATATACTGAAGAGAAGAGGAACACCACCAGCAAGGACGGCCTCACCTGAAAACTTTTTCTTGCTCGTATACTTATCTAGACAGGGAAATACTGTAAGTCAGGCCAAGAAAGCACGTAGTTTGTATGCATTTCCCCTTATTTCTTCCCTTATTTTGTTAAAGGGTCGGCCTGTGGCTGAACTTGCAAACCATGCAGCATGCCTGTGTCTTCCTTACAAAACACAATGCATGCCCAACAGATTCATTAATTGATTAACTGGGGAGACTGGGTTGCTGCTTCAGCTCCCTCACAAACAGTAAATTGAGTCCAAATAAGGGCTCTGGCATCCATCCAGCAGAAATCCTCCTGGGCATCTCCTGGAGGAACCTGCTTCCATGGATTCTAAAGTGCCAAAAGGAGACATTTACATTCTGAAAGCAAAATATCAGATCTGTGTAGAAGGAAGAGTTTGGTACATGGAGGCTTCAATGCATACGTGAAAGTTGTTAACGTTTCACATGTGGGAGGCCCTTAAACACAGCTGAGGGTTACTGAAACTACTATGTCCAACAGTCAGTCTGACTCACAGATCCTTTTTTAGTATAGATTTTATTTTTATTTTATGTGTGTTTTGCCTGCATGAATGTAAGTGTACCACATGCAAAGCCCACAGAGGCCAGAAGATGGCACCAGATCCATTGGAACTGGAATCACAGTTGTTAGCCACCATGTGGGTGCTGGAAATAGAACCCAGGTCCTCTGGAAGAATGGCCAGTGCTCTTAACCATGGAGTCGTCTCTCCAGCCCCTTGACTGACAGATTCTTAGCCTGCCCAAATCAGATGAATGGCATGGAGAGGTGAAGCTCTTTATGTAACAGTGTCTATAGGAGACATCACTTTTATTTTAGCTAATTGAAAAGACCCACTCTGTAATTCCACTGGTGAACAACTGTTCTAAGTTTAGTGTGTGTTTATGGTGATGTGAAGTCCAGTCTCAAATACCTCAGTCTTTCAGTGATGTCTTGTGTTCTCTCACTGGCTGGATATACATGTGTTTAGCTGTAACTTCAATGTAAGGATGAACTTTTGTGTGGAGGGCAAAAAAAATCTTCTTAACATTATGATTGAATGCATGAAATCCTGTGGGCAGGCTATGGGTGCGTTGCAGATAAGGGAGGGATCTAAACATGATTAAGATGTTTTATATGAAATGAATGAAAATTCAATAGAAATATACACTGAAAAATAATAAAAATGTCCAAAAGAACCAAGAGACTATGAAGCCTTCCTGCAAGTTACCTCCTTTTTCTCTGTTGAAGGTGAATCTGTGTTATGTGCAAGTGTTAAAAGGCTATTTCAAGCTGGACATGGTGGTGCATGCCTTAACCCCAGCACGCAGGAGTCAGAGGCGGGTGGATCTCTGTGAGATGGAGGTCAGCATGGTCTACATTGTGAGTTCCGGGCCAATAGGAGCTACAGGGAGATCCTGTCTCAAAAAAACAGGAGGCCATTTCACGTTTAATAATAAAAATGTAACCATTGTTTGAGTAATTTTGTCCTAGAACAATTAAATGATACGGATGTATTTTTTTAAAAATCCTATGGATTCTTTAATATAATCTGAGAAGCATAATATCAAATAAGGGCAGACACTGCATATCAACACCCTTGATGCTCAGTTGTTCTGCCTGATAGAATTAGCCCAAAGTGCTGCAATGTTGCACAAAATGATGTTAGACTCTGGGCTGGAGAGATGGCTCAGTGGTTAAGAACACTGACTGTTCTTGCAGAAGGCCCAGGTTCGAATCCCAGCACCCACATGGCAGCTAACAACTGTCTGTAACTCCGGTTCCATGGGATCCGATGGCCTCTCTGTCCTCCACGGGCATTGCATGACACAGATGCACTTACATGCAGGCATACCACTCATACAAATAAAATGAAAATAATAAATAAAATATTTTAAAAAATGATGTTGGACTCTGGGCCCAGAATCCTAGTGTGATGAAGCGTTTTCCTGAGAAGAATGAAGTTTAATCCTCAAGGGTTATAAATATCTGGAAGGATAAAGGAACAGTAAGAGGCTGAATCTGCACGAGTTAGCCTAGCTACAGTGAGAACAAAGTGCTTGGCTACCTGCTCAGTAACATCAGCTGTGCAAAGGAAAAGTCAGACTTTTCACTAAATACCTCCAGCACAGTCAGGCATATCTGCAACTGCTTCTGTGGGAACTTCTGTTTTCCAGTTTTTTAAAACCAAGTATATCTCAATCCTTTCCATTTTAATTTAAAACCATCATGAGATCAGAAATATTGACCCCATACAATTCTTAATTTCAACCAAGCAAAGCTGAAATTTGTGACTTCTTGGGAATTATAAATGCCATTTCCTCATTTGCTTTCTGTTGCTGTGGTGAAACACTGGCCAAAGCCAACATGGGGAGGAAAGGGTGTGTTTCAGCTTTTTGTCATGAAGGAAGCCAGGGCAGGAGCTGAAGCAGCGACCATGGAGGTGAGCTGCTTACTACCACCTTGCTCTCCCTAGCTTCTGTTCAGCTACATTTCTTATACAGCTCAGGGACCACTGCTGAGGTGTGGCACTGCCCACAGTGGACTGGGACCTCCTCCATCAATTACCAATCAAGAAAACGGCCTACCAGTATGCCCACGGACTAATCTGATTGAGGCCAACTGAGACTCTGTCAGATAGCTCTAGTCTGTGCCAAGCTGGCAACGGAGGAGAACTAGGAGACCCGTGATATGCTATAACTTGTTATTTTATGGAGCTACAAACTTGAAACGCGCAGTGAAGCTGTGGACAGATGATAAAACGGGTGAGAATCAGCAGCTTTCTAAGTCAAAGGCTTTATCTCTTTGCTTGGTTTGTTTGGGTATGACGGGGGCTTAGGTGGAACTTAGTGAAGGATGACCGCCTCAGGTCTCTGGTCTAATGGCAATCAAGGTGTTTTCTTCTCCTCCTCCTCCTCCTCCTCCTCCTCCTTCTTCTTCTTCTTCCACCACATTTTGTGCCAATGATGACACATCCTGTCTAGACAGCAACCAAGGAGCCGTTTTCCTTCTAGACTAACATCCTCAAACATGTTTTGGACCTGGAGAATCTACTAGGTGACTCTGAAATCATGGAAGGGTGGGTGTGATTCTTAATTTAAAACAGAAACAGTGGCATAGGTATGGCAAGACAGGCAATAAAAATGGAATTAGGTCAGTGATTCTAATTAAGCTGTGATTTATTTATTTATTTTTTTACCCTCCAGATGACATCTGGCAGTGCCAGGAGACATTTTGGTTGCTACAGTGAGAAGGTGTCTTATGGTGGTACACAGTGGGTAATGACCAAGAATGCTGCTAAAATTCACAGTTTGCAGATCAGCTTCTCTGACAACAAAGACTTGTCTGGCCCTAAATATCAACAGTTTGCTTGGGAAAATTGAAATACTTTTACTTCTCTAGACAAGAAATAGGAAGAGGGCAGCTAAGCATTCCGTCTCCATTCTTTCTAAGATGAAGGCAGTCACTGGGAATTAACGCTGTTAAGGACGGTCATGTACACTGCTGGATTTGAGGTGGACAGAGGTGAAATAATTCCTTGTGACCAAACACAGAGAAAAATGTCTTGTAGTTATTTTAAAATTTATCTACAGTGAGTCTAGTGCACCATTAAAATGTCTTACAGGTGCTTAACGCCTCATTAAAATAAAATCTGAGCCGGGTGTGGTGGCGCATATCTTTAATCCCAGTACTTGGGAGGCAGAAGCAGGCAGATCTCTGTGAATTCAAGGCCAGCCTGGTGTACATAGTGAGTTCCAGGACAGCTGGGGCTACAGGGAGACCTTGTCTCAAAAAGAAAAATAAATAAATAAATAAATAAATAAATAAATAAATAAATAAATAATAAATAAATAAATAAAATCTGTATCTGCCAAAAAAGAAGTACTTCCCAACTATCTTTGGTGTATATACTAATTAAATTCAGCAAAAGCCTTGAGATTATCAGGAACCCAGCTAGGAAAGTGATCTGTTGATATGCTTCCTCTCCCAATAATTCCACAAGTCCTCTGAACAGATTTGGACTTAGCAGCACTCTAACAGCACTAATAACCAGTGCCAGGGAAGACAGAAACAGACTAGTTAAAGTCCAGGTCTAAAACTAGATGTACAACGTGTGGCTTGTCCAATGTCCAGACTGTAAGGGAGAAACCAGAACAAACTCACAAAACATTCTATTGTATTGTTTTAATTTTGTAATTAAAGACCTGAAAAACTCAAGAATCGTGATGCAGAATACAGACTTAGGTAAAGATGGGCAAAGTGAAAAGGCGCAGTGAACAAAGCCTGAAAAACAGGAGACCGAACCATCTCTCGATCCCAGAACCTGAGATGCCATCACTGTTTTCATTAGCACTCAGCCCCACACATAATGTGGTGAGTTTAACAGCCATGAAATGAGGTAAGAGGAAGCGGTACTATGTTAATGCCTCTCAGACTAATGTGAGAACGGTGCTTATGAGTTCCCATCTTTCCAGATTAACAAGTGCAGAGTGAAGTAGGATGCTCACAGAAATGACTCTTTCCGTCAGTGAGTGTAGACACCTAGCAAGTCTCAGACTGGAAATGTAAACTGGTTGTTGCTGATGGGCCACAAAGACATATCCTGGCACCTTCTTGCTGGCAGCATGTCTTGGTGGTTAGAGGGTTTTCAGGGTGTGTAGTTGTGACACAGTGCACAGAGAAATTCTATTCCTATGGGGTTGTGCCAGTCCTTTATATTCAGATTATTATTATTATTTTAATTTTGAGGGCCCTCGGAATTGAGATCTGTGAGCCTAAAGTTTGAAATTAATTTTGTTTTCAAGGTCTGTCTAGATAGAGGGCTCATATTGTAATTGTCATATGACATCCCAGAATGAACACATCTTCATTTTGGCTTTTCTTCATTTTGGTGACACCCAGGAACTGGAATCTCAGCTTTCCCTAGCCCCTTTCCTGTCATGAAATAACATAGAATGGGAATCATCTCATATTTTATGACTGATGGGTACCATAGCCATATTCGATGGCTGTTATAACATATTTAAGAACTGTAGAATATGACTCAACCTCTAACGAAGGTTAACGTTGCTTTCACAATTGAGGCCGTATGTGTTTTCACTGAAAGAAAGATAATTATGCCCCCGCAGCGCACAACCAAAATAGCAAAGATCTGATCATGACCTCCATTCCCTCAGATATTACAGACTAGTTCTTTCTCAGTTGTGAAAACAATTCTGCTGAATAAAAATTGAAAGTGAATGAGTTGAATCATTCAGCTGCTGGCACTAGTAAAACATCACTAAATCTGCCTCTGTATCAAATAGGAGAAACGTGTGCACACTAAATGGTCCCCTCCAGACTGGGGATACTTGTCTCTCTGGGAAGCTTCCTAAACCCTAACTTAGATTTTGTTAATGTATCAGTTAACCAATTTATAGTTCTAGGCTTTAACTGGGCTCAAATCGAATCCAATTTCCTATCTCAAACGAATCTATCTTAAAAAGAAAAAGAAAAAAATCCTGAGACGAGCCACGCTGTAAGTTGTGAACGTTGAGAGATGAGAAGTGGAAGGAATGGGAAAGGGGAGGGGATCAGAGCCAAGAGGAAACGGGCACTGATTTCTAAGGGACTGTGATGCTAATTATGAATGGCCTCCACAGGCTTATGTTTGGGTACTTGGTCCCCTCCTGGTGGTGATGCTACTTTGGGAGATTCTGGGAACTTCAGCAGGTGAGGCCTTCCTGGAAGAATAGGTCACTGGGGGGCAAGATTTTGGCTTATTACCCTGGCTTGCTCCTCTAGTGCTTTCTGCTTCATCCACAGCACAAAGTGAAGAACTTCCTGGCCACATGTTCCCAGTAATGTGATGTTCTGCCCAAGATTACAGAGCCAAGTAACTGGGAACTGAGATTGCTGAAACCATGAGACAGGATAAACCTTTCCTCTTCTGTTGCTATTAGATATTTTGTCACAGTGATGGTAAAAGAAAGTAACATATGGACTAAAGAATATTAACAGGTGAGCTGGAGAGATGGCTCAGTGGTTAAGAGCACTGGCTGCTCTTACAGAGGACCACCTTCAGTTCCCAGCACCCAGTAGCTAATAACTATCCTTTACGCTAGTTCCAGGGATCCAGTGCTCTTTTTGGGCCTCCCTGAGCATTGCACACATGTGGTGCACTTACATACATGTAGGCAGAATATGCATATAAAATATAAATAATAAATATAATGTTAAGGGAAGTTACTCATAAGAACTCAGCAATGGTAACTGCATACACAAGACCCATAGGAGCTCAAGCCAGACAAAATCCCAGCAGAGAAGGAGCGACCGTGGGTAAGAGTCTCCAACCTTAGCTGAGGGACGCCTGGCAACTGATAACCCCTGAGAGAGGGAGAGTGGAGTTTCTTTAGGGGTGTGATGCTAGGTAGGTCAACCAGGCTCCAGTGGATGGACACACACCAAATGACATTTGGGGACACAAACTTGAATTGATAGTCCTTAATAAACATGACAGAGTACACAAAATTCAGTGAGGGAAGGATATAAGGGGGTGGAGATAGGGGAGGGGGTCTAAATATGATCAAAATATCATGTATGAAATAAGCAAAACTTCAATAAAAGTAATAATAAACTCCAATTTGACCCCTTGAAAAAATATTGAGGAAAATCTTTTCTAAAAAGTGTTCTTCACAGAAAGCACATTTTTCTTTCTAAAGATGCATCTGAACACATTAAAAATTATAATCTATAACAGAGGAACTGTTAAATAGCTCAAAATTCACAAGACAAAGTACTTAAGATTAGAAATGTGAAGAGCTTCTCTAATCTGAGATGTTAGATTTTGGAAGACATAATTATTGGAATCAGAGCAGTCTTTACCTCCAACTCCAATATTTTTCCTGATTACATTTCTTCAGGTAGGCTGATAATGAGAGATGCCTGTGATTCTTAATACCAAAGATCCTTGCTCACAGAGAGTTGCTCAGGTCAGCCTTAGGCCTGCCCAGGAAACCAAACTCTAGACTAAATTTAAGCTATTCCAGTCCATGATGTAGCGTATCTAGAAAGCAAACAGTACTTTTGACCATATGCTAATTCTGAGTTACATTCTTTAGATACAAGACCTCCTTAAGGGGTGGGCAGTTACAACACTGAGAGGGACAGGTTACATCTGATCAGCATATAAGAAGTTCAAAGGCGTGGAGGGAGTGAGCCATCTATTTGTATAACTGTCTGGGGTTTACTTTTGTTATGTAGAATGAATTGGTGATCGGCATAAATAAACCTGAACTAACTAACTCTCTCTCTCTCTCTCTCTCTCTCTCTCTCTCTCTCTCTCTCTCTCTCTCTCTCTCTCTCTCTCTCTCTCTCTCTCTCTCCTCCCGCCCCCTCTCTGCATTTACTGGAGACTGAACCCAGGGCCTCATGAATGCTAGGCAAGCACTCTAGCAACTGAGCTACATCCCATGACCCCAAACTGAGCTTTTGTAAGTAGAAGTCATTCTTTTCACTTTCTCTAACTTTCTTAATTTTATGAAGACTTATAGGTGATATTTTAAATATTCCTCAAATGAATAAAATTGATAGTTCCCATGATAAAATTTAGTAAATGAAAACACAAACTGAATTTTCATTTTTCTTTCTTATCTTTTTATTTTTTAGGACAAGGTCCTAAAGCTTTGAACTCACAACCTTAGTGCCCTTAGCCTCGCAAGTTTTGAAATTATTGGCTTATACTACTATGACCTGGAAGGATCAAAGTATATAATGTGTGCCTATCAAAATGCCATCATGAGATCATTAGTTATTCAATTAATACATTCTAATAAAAAACATTGAATATGACTTATAATGAGAAAAAGTCTCCCAACCTGACCCCGCCCTTTGAGTTTAGTCTTCCAGAATTTATTCTAAAATAATGTGTATTTATATCTATTAATTGGATTTTTAGTAATTATCCATTTCCCATATGGAACATAAAGAGAATTATGTTCTCCTCAGTAACACATTTCGGTATCATCATTCTACTAAAATAATTAATATGTTGCACATTTAATTAATATTTGAAATTTACAGTTTATGACTATTTGGTGTTATTCACATTTAAATTATTTAGTTTGCTATGGTCACTTTTCCTTCTCAATAGGGTTTTATTTTCCTGTAGTTAATAATTACATTCATTTTCAGTAGAGGTAATGTTTCTTCCAAATTTCCCTAAGAACCGACAAACTCTCAGTGTAAGCGAGTGCATTAGATAGCCAGTCATTTATGCTTTCTTCTTAGAAGCACCTCTTCTGGATTCCATTCTCTGTCAGTTCCCATCAGAGGCACCTGCTCTCCAGATCTGGTCCATAAGGCCTTTGGTTAGAGCGTCATTCTTATGGCCTCGTTCACCATCATCCTCAGAATTCCATTCAATTCTCCTTACATTGGATTCAACGCGTGTTTGAAAACTTTTTTATTTTCCTTTACATTTGAGGTCTGCTTTTAGTATGCAATTCGTTGTAGAAAACATATATTTATCATGGTAACTATAGACCTCTGCAGCAGGCTTACAGGAGCCTCTCCTGAGCTCCTAAGACCTCATGCTTCTTGCCCATACAAACATTCTGGAGAATCCAGCTGCATTCCTGCTAACTCAGAAGATGCAAGGATCTTCTCGACAGGAGAATAACCCCAGCAACATTCTTGTTTACTGAGAGAGTATATAGATTCAAAGTCACCAACACAGGCTCCAGGACCCAGTGAAATCAAGCTTTCACAGCTGTATGAAGTCTGTCTGCAGACATTCTGACATAGACTAACTCTCTAATAATCCCTTCTTAATTCACCCAGTGAAGAAATGATTGAAATGTTGTGAGTGGCATTTCAGCCTGCTCAAAATGGAAAGAAACAAAGATCTAACTGATTTGTCTTTGATTATTTTTACTAAAGTACTAACTACATCTCAGTATTAATAACAAGTGTCCATTTTAGTTTCCACTCACTATCTTCAACAGTTTTCAGTGTTCCTACGGCTGTGTGCTTGTGTGCGTGCGCATATGGAGGCCTGAAGCCAGAATCCCAGTGTCTTTCTCAAACACTCTACACCTTATCTTTTGAGACAGGGTCCCTCACTGAACCGAGTCCAGTGCTTGGGCTATACAGGCTGGTCAGTGAGTTGCAGGAGTTTTTCCTCCTCTCAGCGTTAGGGGAGACACACACCATCATTCCCGGTTTTTTATTTAGGTCCTGGGGGTCCGAAAACAGATCCTCATGCTTGCGTGACAGGCGTTTAACCCACAGATCCATCTCCCTCGCCCCTTCACCATGACTGAATTTTTTTCTCAGGATTAGATTTTAATCCTTACCTTGTTCAAGACAACCAACCACACATGATATTTAAAAAAGAAAAGATTTTTCATGGGAGACTTCTCCAGTGGTCTTCCCTTTGGCCACAATGAATCTCTAAGTGCAAGGTGTTGTTATAGGTATTAAATTCTTATTCAGGGATGATTTCTGACCTGATGAGACCTCATCCATGCACTGACCCAACTGTAGTTGATTTCATTAGCATTTTTCTGAGAACAGTTGTGACCTGGAAGTTCCTCTGACAAGCCATGGTCCCACCTCCTTCCCATGCTCTGTGGAAGGAGTCAAGCCCTATTAAGGGGAGGGGCTCTCAAGATATAAGCCGGGAAAACCATGGCCTCTCTCTCATCATTTTGTGTGGCTGTGGGGCCACCAGATTTATGTTTGGGTGTGGACTTTCAAGCACAGCTGTGACTGAGGTTATTGCCATTTTTGGAATAGAGCATGGTGGATGGTGGGGCAAAGTGGGGTGCAAAAAGCAGATGGAGACTGTGGGGCAGGTCGAGCTGGTGGGGGCGGTCCAAATATAAGCCTATGAGAACCCATATCTTTGTAAGTCACCCCCTTTCCTGGACAATCTGTGTCAGGACCCAGAGACCCTGAATGAGGGCAGGTCTCCCAGCAGGACAGGGAAAATTTAGTGAGACAACACTGGATTTAAGTTACTGTGCATTATGATTTAATTGTTGTCAGAAAAGTGTTGTAGAAAATGTAAGCGGGATGTCTTCTCTCTCAACTGTGAATAAAGAAGCCAAATAATTATAAATACTTGTCTTCTCAAGAAGATGGGAAAATGGCCTAATTGATATAGACATTGCTCTTGTAGTAAAGTCGATGATAAAGCCTCAGGGTTTTTCGTTTTCCTCTGTCCTTCTCAAGGCATAGAGAGATGGCTCTTCTGTGCAGAGGGCTGAGAATGACAGCTGGGCTGGAATCAGAGGCACAGTCTCTCATGCCATCCCTGGGCTGGTACATGGCGACTGTAAAGCAGGGTCAGCAAAAATCACAGTTCAAAAGCAGCTCTTGAAGAACATCAGAGCTCGTCCCCAAAGCATTCTCATCACCAGGTAAGTACCAAGACGCTCTCTCCTTGGAAATGGAGCATGCCATTTTCCCCACTTTGATTTAATGGGAAAAATTTCCAATTAGCATCAGGGGACGTCAGTGCCAACAGAGTAGGCTGAATCCCTTGTTAAGAGTTTCTTCATTGTGTGTTTACTTCATCATCAGAGTCTAATATACTGGTACCATCCCATCCTAGACTACCTCAGACCAATTAGATAGACTCATGTCTTTCTCTAAAATGGGCTTATTACCACTGGCTCCCTCTCAATATGAAAGAGATATTATAAAGATTAAAGGGATACTCCACAGGTAATTTGGAGATTTTATGTAGCACTACATGTAAACCAATTTATTTTATGCACTTGGAAACTTTGGTTTCCACATGACACCTAAATAAGATCACTATTATTACTATTATTGTCAGTTTGCAGTGCTGGGGATCCACTACAGGCCTTTGACCATGCTCTCCAGTGCTCCACCACCGAGTAAGAACGTAAATCACACAAAGAAAATACATGATTATGAAAACTGATGTATGCTCCTTCAGAGTCACCAACTTGCTTCTGGACTGAACATGTAAATCATGTATGCTTGCCACTAAGAACTGTAGCGGATGAGTGACAGGACCTGCACGTGGAGGAGCAATAGTGATTTGAGCACTCTGAAACTCCACATGCCATTTCAATCACTTTTTCACTTACTGAGTTAAGAAGGGGTGACCAGAGTTATTTGGAAGCAGACAAAATGTGTGCAGGCCAGACTTCATGCACGTGTGAAGGCTTGCTTTCACTGGGCCCTGGACCTATGTGGCTCGCAGTGGATTTGTGTGCTGTCGCAGAAAACAAGATCATTGCTGGGGTGAGTTTCATGTCACCAGGGTCACTTGCATCTCTGAATGAACAGGAATGCAGCTAGATTCTCCAAACGGTCTGTGTGGGCATGATGCATAGGGTCCCGTCAGCAGAGCAGGAAAGAACATGGCCAGCCGCTCTCATGGGGGCCCTACACTATCAGGCATTTTCCTTGGCAGATAGAGTCCTTCACTGGGGGTGAGAGTATGCAACAGTCGCATTTCTGTCACTATTACAAAATAAGTGAGACAGTCAGCTAAAGCAAGAAAGACTTATTTTGGTCCACGGTTTCAAAGTTTTTAAGTCATCATCATGTGGCTCCACTACTGTGGACCTGAGCCAAAGCTGAACGTCATGGTGGGAATCTGGCATGAAGCAAAGCTGCTCACCTCAAGGTAGCTGGGTTATGCAATAAGGGACAAGGGAACAAGGTATATCCTTCTAAGGCATGCCCTTCAGTGACTTTCCTCCAACTAGCCCCACCCCGCCCCACCAGTTTCCAACATCTACCAATGAGGCCATAAAATAATGACTCTGTCAGTGGAGTCACCCAAAGATGAGATCAGAGCCTTCATGACCTGATCATTCCCCAAAGCCCATCAACTGACAACCAAGCCTTGAGTTTCAGGAGGGCATTTCAGATTTAAGCTATAAGAAATTGCCAGCAAGGATCTATGGTGTCACTTGGTCTGTGGGAAGACTACAAAAACACATCCTCACTTTCTATCTAAATCAGTAGCTACCCTGGTAGGCACACTGAGTCTAGCACAGGAGAAACACAAATCTGAGTCTGGAGAAACTTCTGGTGGGCACAATTGGGTGATGTGAACTTCTAAAGGCTCTAAGTGCATGGATCTCAGAGATTCTTAACAAATGCCCTACAACTTGCAGGATCACCTGCATGAGAAAGAATAAGTCGTTTGTGCTGAGGTCCAGGCAAGCCAGTCTAAATTAAAAGCAAATATCATCTACTAGTTTAATTTGATGCCATTCACCATCACATTTGTGGTTAATGCTCAGTTACTAAAACTATTACCAGAAGGCATAAAACCCATGGTTAGACACTGTCTGCTTTTTCTTCTTCCCTATGAAATTGATTTAGACAAAGGTGCATAGAACAAATCAATAGCTCCTGCATAATCCCAGGCAAGTGCAATGTAGAATTGGGAGAGAGGAAATCAGGACTAAGTGATTAGAGAAACTTAATCTCTCTGTAGCCTTGCTTATTCTATGCTGTGCATTCTATACCTCTTCTGTCGAAAATAAGAGCTTTCAAGATTTCTGCTTCTTTTAAAATATAGTTCCCTGTCTTGCACTCACCATAGTCTTACTTATTTGATATCAGTGAGGGATGACTTGCACACGCTTTGCTCAGCACACCTCAGTGAGCCTGAGAGGAAGTTGCTGGTGATATAGTCTTCTATCGCCTTGATTAGAAGGAACAAATGCCAAACATAATTCTTCCCCTTCTCCTTTCCATAGGATTTTTGGTCTTCAGTTTCTTCATACATAACAACCTTATTGCATATGTGTCTTTTATGTTAACCAGCTCAAACCTTTTTGTGAAAGAAGGCAGGGTATAAATTACAAATAAATAAATGCCACACTGAAGAACCCTTTACTATATGCATCATGTGCTATTTATAGCACGTTTCATGTAGCCCTCATCAATGAACTGCCACCAGTCAGTGCTGTTAAAATGATTTCTTGCAACTAAGGAGCATTATCCTGCTTTCCAAGCAAGCAAGGCAATGAATTATTATAACTTCTGCCCAACTTCTTATTAAGAGCTGAACTTCCTCAGAGCCAGGGTTGGATTCCTGTAGAGGAAAGAGACCTTGGCTGAGTGTCAGGAAAAGACAAACAAGCAATGTACTCAGAGAAAATGGGCACCCCTCAACATCACCGGATTCTATATTCCATGGCTGGGATCGTGACGGCAACAGAGTATCACTTTACTGTGGAACCCTCGAAGAGATTCCTTGATACAAATGCTCAACATAAGACAGCAGTCAAACAGGGGGCTGCAGAGATGGCTCAGCGGTTAAGAGTACTGGCTGCTTTTATAGAAGACCTGGGTTTGATTCCCAGCACCCACATGGCATCTAATAATGGTCCGTAACTGCAGTTCCAGGGGAATTGGACACCCTCTTCTGCCTCGTTGGGCATTGTATGATACCGGTGCACCTACATACATGCAGGCAACACACTCCCACACATACAAATAAAAATAACAAGTAAAATATTTTAAAGACAGTAGTGAGTTGGTAGAGGGCAGGGTAGGGTGGGGTCTCAGGGGAAGAAAGAAAAGCCAGGATAGTAGTTTCTCCAAAACAGGATGCAGATTACAGTGCTGACAAATAGAGAGAGGAAAGTATTAGTGGAGTCTTCTAAGAAGTTAGCATGCAATTTTTATAACTTTATAGAAAAACCCTGAGAAAGAAAAACAGTCATATAAATTGTTCCTTTATTTACCTAACAATTGCGCAGAAAGCACTTCAAAATCAATAGATGCAAGTGTGTCATCTGTTTTTCCTTCTGCATTAGTATTTGTAACCTTTCAAAATGAAACAACTTGTCTCTGTTCCCTGGAACTCAGTATAATTCTGCTTAATGCTCTTAGTTCTATCAAATGGGTGCTCTTAGGTCACCAGAGGCCTAGGAAATGAATTCACAAGCTCTCACTGGGGCTATCTAGAGAGATATTCCGAGGCAGAGCTCCGCTCTGGAGCCCTCCCCCCAGGTGCTCCCATTAGATGTGTTTTATTCTGATGTTTCTGTTCAGTAATCTTTGGTTGCTCCTCCTGTGCAGATTGTCTTGTTTAGTTTACAGTTCAACACAGAACTGAAAATGTGAATGAGTCCTGGTTTTCTGGGAAAAAAAGCTACCATGTTCTCTTGCCATACTTGAATAGAAATTCTTCAGGATTCTGGAAAATGCTTATGAGTGGTGTGTCAGCAAGATGGCCAAAGTTTCCTCTGGCTGAATAGTTCATAATGAGCTCTGTGAAGATGGCTGATCAAAAATTTTAACTATCACTTGGGAACGTAGATATTATCTAAACTGAAGTTCAGAAATCTTGAATTGACACAAGTTGGTTTGTGGCAGTTAAAGATCACATGTCAGGTTTCTGGGGGTGCTGTTCTGGTCTGACTAGCAAGTTCTGTGCTTTTCTCTGAATCTGCATGGATGATGGTGAGTGGACCAGCCTCTACCTCTCACATTTCTTTTCAGAGCTCTGCAGGCTTTGTTGATTCCTGAGTAAAGGACAATCAGTTTCCTTCTTCATGTAAAACTCGGGCAACACATTCCTGCCTGGATCTATGGTGCCTAGGCCTCCCTGGAATAGGAAGCTTGTATTCTACACTAGAAACTGCAGGGCTAACCATTTTGCCCAGCTGTGTGACGAGTTACACCTAGGAATGAAGCACAAGAGGATGTTTTCAAGACATGAGCAAAAAAGGAAGTTGAAAGAAACTGCTCAGTATTAGACTGGAAGGTGCACAAGGCCTTGAAATTATTCTCTGCGGTTTAGAAAAGGTCTTCACGAATCAGAAAACGCTAGGACATAAAGGAGTACCCTCACAGGTGTTCAGGCTTTAACCTGTTGAAACGAAGAAGCGTGGGACAATAGACAGCTGCTGGTTTTACCTTAAGCACTGCAGAGCTAAAACCAAACATTTGACACATGGAGACTCACTCTAAAGAATGGCAAGAAGTAATAGGATCTCATACTTGGGGCTGGGGAGATGGCTCAGCAGTTAAGAGCACTTGCTGCTCTTCTAGAGGACCCAAGTTTGTTTTCCAGCACCCACCTACAGCAACTCATAACTCCAGCTCCAAGGGATTTGATGCCCTTTTCTGGTCTCTGTGGGCACCTGCACACATGGCATACACAGGCTTATATACACACACATGCATAAAACTTTTAAAAATCATACAAGGAAGTCACAGACTCTACAGTCACTGGTGTTTACTGGAGGGAACAGAGAGCTGTATAGAGTGGAGGGACCCTCCAGCATATCAGCTCAGAGATCAGTCAGCTCTCAAGACAAAACTGCATCTGCACTGAGCTTGACTTTCTGTTTGTCATTCTTCCCTAATCACTATCATGTAACAACTATTCACATAGGCACTATATTTTATTAGGTATTATCAACAATCTAGACAGATTTAAATTACACAGGAGAATATGCAGATTGTAGGTATACATTGCACAATTTTATATGAGAAAGCTGAGCATCTATAAACTTTAGGACTTTGGGGTTAAAGGTTCTGGACCAATCTTCCATGAACACTGAGGGGTGACTCCCTGGGACCTAGACTATGGTGACTATGAGTTAGATAACTCTTCTCTAAGACAGGAGCTAATTAATATGGGTAAAGCCCAAAGGACGTGAAAATGTATGGATGAGCTGCTCATAGGAACAGGGAACAGAAAGGTTATTTTGGATTAAGAGAGCGACCCCACATAAGCCACCACCAATAATAGAAGTCAAGGTGGTTGACTGGAGGAGGCTAATTCCTACATACCCCTTGAGTCAGCCAAGTCGCCTCACCTCAGCTCTTTTGTCCTGTAAGGTGAAAACAGTTGAGATCTGCACAACACCCTTATGGATCTGGATCACTGGACTGAGGTCAAACTCTGACCTTGGGTTGACCGTGTGCACTTTCCAGCAGCAGACAAGAAAGAGAAAGGATAGGCACGTCTTACCTTCAGAGATGTGATCTTCAGGGGAGACTCTCCTTTCCCTCCTTACCGCTGAACAGAGCTACAACACCAAGGACTAGAGACCTGCTGGTTGAATGTTCTTTGATTCATAAAAAGAGGTGACATGAACCAGTGGACAGTCAGATGACGCTTCAGGTATCCCAGCCCCTCTTCCTCAGCCTTCATAACAACAGTAAGCATTGTTGTTCTCAAAGAAGAGTCTATCGTTCCATATACTGTGCAAAGTAAAACCAGCTATTTCAGATCCAGCTTACAGAGAGAATCGACACCCTGTTAAGGAGATTCATTTTCCAAGCACTGCGGACTTTCTTCACTTCAGCCACAACAGGAGGGTGGGAGGGAAAAGAAGCCAGGATTCCCCACACAGTAGAATGGAGACTTGCCACCCAGAACGAATGCAGGACGGGGACAGCAAGTTGCAAAACTGACAATGGTTTTGTATCACATGCAGACACAGCAGCTTGGTTATGGCTGGTTCTTGGTCTTAAGCGTAAGCAGGCTCTGATTTGTCTGTGGGAATGCAGTTGATCTTTGCGTCTGAGCTGGAAAAATGGCAAGGCTTTCATCAGGAGCCTAGTGGATAGTGATCAGTGCAAGACACGCTCAGAGTGCAAATGCTTAGGTGGACGTCAGGTAGAAAGCATTCTGTCATCTGGGTATTCGAGAAATGATACATGGGGATTTCCTGGCTAATATAAGATCATACTAAATAACAAAATAAAGAGGCCAGAGTAATGCTACAACAGGCTTGGAGGAAGAAGAAGCAATGACATGATGCAGATCGCAAAGCTCTGTCAGATCGCCCAGTAATTCCTCCATGTGACTGTGTCAGGCTAAGGACGATCACCATCCATGACCTCATCCTACAGGCGAAGAAAACAAGTACCAGTAGGCAAACATGCATATTTCTGAAGACGTCTAAACAAGAGTAAGTTCCTCACTTTCCCCTATTCAGACTACCTGCCACAGAAGTGAATAGCTTAGGCCTCTTCTGCTCCAATAACTCATTTTCCCTTTTCGTATGCATGTCCTCTGGTGACAAGACAAACACAACTTGACTGCCAATGAACTGAGAGAAATGGGTCAACACCTTTCTAACAAGGGCCATTTGGGGACACCAAACACTGTGTGGTGAAGTTAGAAGAACCCCTGGCCAGGAGTCAGAGAGTTGTGTAAGGCTTGTGCCTTTGGGTAAATTATAAGGCCACTCCAAGTCTCATATAACCTTCCAAAATGGTGTTTCTAAGTCAAATGATTTTTTTTTTTAATTTTAAAAAGTAGAGTTATTTTTCCTGGGCAAGGTAGTACATGACTTTAATCCCAGCACTCAGGAGGCAGACACAGCAGATCTATGTGAGAGGAAGGCCAGCTAGCTCTATATAGCAAGTTCCAGGCCAGCAGGAGCTACAGGGAGACCTTGTCTCAAAAAAAACCATGATTTTTATTTTTAATTATGTGCATGTGTGTGTATGCAGGGGTGTATGCCTGTTTGTGCAGATGCCTATGGAGGCCAAAGGCTTTGGATCCCTCTAGAGCTAGAGTTACATGGGCAGTTGTAAGGTGCCAATTATGGGTACTGGGAACTAAACTCAGGTCTCCTGAAAGAGTGGTAAACATTCTTGAACAGTGAGCCATCTCTCCAGGCCTAGGCCAATGATTTCTAAGACTCCTAGTTCAAACACTATGTGCCCATGAGGTGGAAGAGAGACCCACTAACCAGAGACCGATTTTAATCCCAGTGAAGATGATCATGCCCAGAGGCATCAGTGTATATCTGTGTATCTTGAATCTTTGAAACCCAAAATTATGCCCATATGGGAAGCCCCACTTAAATTAAGGATGAAGTGTGGCATCTTGGGGCAGAGTTTTCCTTTCCATTATGGTTTGAATGTGTGTCTCTCCCAGGCTGATGTGCGAAATGCTTAGCCCCCAGCTGGTGGTGTTACCTGAAGAGGTAGGGCCTACCTGGAGGAAGTGTGTGGTGGTAGAACTTGAGGGTTATGCCTGGTCCCTGCTTCTTACCTTTCTCTGCTTCCTGGCATCTGTAAAATGAGCAGCTCTGCTCCACTAGGCCCTTCTACCATAATGCTCTGTTTTATCATAGGCCCAGAAATATTGGAGCCAGACATCATGGACCAACAGCTTTGAAAATGTGACCTTAAACAAAAATCCTGAATCATCCAAGTTGATCTCTCTGCATTTGTCCCTGTGATAAAAGTCTAACCAACACACTTTGGTAGCACTTTAACCAGTAAAACACATTTGGCTGGGGAAGATTTAATGAGGTTTCTTTTTTCTCTAGGAGAGGGAAATTTGATCAGATTTGATCAGTCCTAAAGTTGTTGAGAAAATCCTTGACTCTGCCAAGATAAGAATCTGCAATGTTGCTTAGAGAGAGAGAGGAGAGAGAGAGAGAGAGAGAGAGAGAGAGAGAGAGAGAGAAAATCATCATCCAGCACACTTCATCCTGGCTTGATGCAAAAACAAAACAAAGCCAGGCACCTCTGATACAGGGGGAGACTCAGTTTGGCCTCTCGCTCTACTCCAAATACAGCCAATGTGGGCAACTGTTTAGTCAAAGTCAGAGAGACGGTAAACTTCTCTGAAGTCAACCTTATTTTCTAGGATCAAACAGTTCAGAATTCAAATAAGTAGATAAGAGCCCCAGATAATATACTTATCATACAAAGCCATTGCAAGCAGAGGGCAGGGAGCTGAATATCAGTGCATCAAAAAAAATGTTTTAAGGGCTGGAGAGATGGCTCAGTGGTTGAGAGCCCTGACTGCTCTTGCAGAGGACCTGGGTTTGATTCCCAGCACCCACATGGTGGCTCCAGTTCCAGGGGAATCTGAAGCCCTCTTCTGACCTCCGCGGCATTGCACGACACAGGTGCACTCACATACATGCGGGCAATACACTCATACACATCAAAAAAAAAAAGTGTTTTGTATGGCCCATGCTGCTGAAATAGAACCTTTGTTGGTTGTCCTAGTTAACTTTTCTGTTGCTAAGGAAAATACCATGAACAAAAGAAACTCAGGGGAAGGGTTATCTCATCTGATAAATTACAACTCACCTTCAAAGAAAACCAAGACAAGAATCAAGGCAGGAGCTTGCAGCAGAAACCACAGAGGAGCACTGCTTGTTGACTTGTTCCTGGTCTTTCTCATACAGCCAGCCTACCTGCCTAGAGATAGTGCTGCCCACAGGGGGAAGGGGCTTCCTACATCAATAAATAAACAAAAAAAATGCCCCAGAGATATGCTCACAGGCCAGTGTGATGGTTCCCTCTTAGTAGGGGTGTCAAGTTGACAGCAAAGCTAACCAGGACACCAGGCACTTTCACTACTATAATGGTGCCTATAAAGCTAAGTAAAGTTTAGTGTAAAAACCTAGAGCCTATCTGTTGTCAGAGAATCTGATGAATTTATTTCACAGGATCAATCAAATTTTAGTTCAGAACATAAATGACCTAAATAAGGCCTTTTACATATATAAATATCTATGGAATAAAATATTCCATAAGGTAAAATTTAAAAAAAAGTTTCTAGATAAAATAGGTTTCTACAAAATAATAAAAATGGGAAATGAAAAAACACAGGACAGAAATATTCTCAGAGGGTTATATAGCGTGAAATCTGCAATTATTACAACAATCAGAAATTTGCTCCTCAGGGCGTCTGTGATAGCAAGCTTTCCTTTTTTTTTTTTTTTTTTTTTTTTTTTTTTTAAAGACTGGATCTCCCAGTAGACCCAGCTGGCCTGGAACTCACCATGTAGACCAGGCTGGCCTGGAACTCACAGAGATCTGCCTGCCTCTGCCTCCTGAGGGCTGGGATTAAGGGCATGCACCGCCATGCCCAGACTAGCAAGCTTTTCTTTATCCCCTTCATAAACCTAACTTCTTTTAGAACCCACAAAAGATAGCTGGGATTATCTGGTACTTAATAACTGAATACCTAAGTGCTTCTGAAAACATTAATTTTTAAGTTACAATACTAAGGCTAAAGGGAAGAAAACAAGTCAGTGGGAAAGGAGTAGAAACTTCACATTTTTCAGATGCACACATGAACTTGTTTTTTAAATGGGTATGAGTGTATTGTCTGCATGTATATAAGTGTACCCATGTCATGCAATGCCCACAGAAATCAGAAGAGGACGTAGGGTTCCCTGGAACTGGAATTACAGATGGTTGTTAGCTGCCATTTGGGTGCTGGGACCCAAACCTAGATCCTCTGTGAGAACAGCCAATGCTCTTCACAACTGAACCATCTCTCCAGCCCCACACATGAACTTTTCTCATTAACATAATTTCAATCAGGAATTTGTTTTAGTAGATGAGATCTAAAAATTCAAAAGCAGC
Source organism: Nannospalax galili (assembly GCF_000622305.1). NCBI lineage: Eukaryota > Metazoa > Chordata > Mammalia > Rodentia > Spalacidae > Nannospalax > Nannospalax galili. Next base: position 1,463,482 of record NW_008357039.1, read on the forward strand.
TGATGTTTTTACAATAAATGACCTCTTAAAGTCTGTGAAATATGGCATTATCTGACATGTAAAATAGTGTGCACCTTTCTTCAAAAAATAAAACGACAGTGGACAGTGATAGTAACTACAGAAGGAAGAGTGTGAGTCTCTTGAATAATGCACTGGTGGCACTTTACACTGGAGGGTGGCATTTGGAATCTTCTGCACTGATGAATATTTGAAAATCTTGGGTCACTTTCCACGGAGACAAAAGGCTGAATTTTGCTAAGATGTCTGCATTCTCAGACAGAGAAGACCCACATACTATAAATTATTTACCAGGGCAAAAGATGCATAACTGCTATGAAGGGAATCATGACAAATTAGGAAAACAGTCGCCTTAAGTGTGCTGAGAAACTGTAGCACCCCCTGCCCTGCAGCTCTCCCCAACCCCACACCCCTGCCCTGCAGGCCCCACCCCTGCCCCACAGAGTGCCGCTTTAAACAAATTAGAGCAAAAATCACTAGATTAATTAGGTCAGGTGATGCTGTCTAGGCTTAGTGTTGACAAGTGTAAGCAAGTATACCTTAAAACTCCCTGGTATCATTCTGGAAAGTTGTTCTGAAGCTGATGAGAATGGCCAAGCAGCAGCTTCTGGATGGAGCTATGGGAGTCCTGGCCATTTTGCTTTCTGTTGCTCTGACAGAACACCATGACCAAAAGCAACATGTGGAAGAGTTTATTTTGGCTGAAGGTTCCAGAGAGGTGTCCATCCTGGCAGGGAGGCCTGGCAGACAGCTGCAGGAGCAGAAAGCTTCAACCACAAAACAGTGAGCAAGCTGGAGGTGGGGCAAGGCTAGAAACGCTCTCAGCCTGCCCCATAGTGCGCTTCCTCCAGGAAGCTCCAGCGCTTAAACCTCCCTGAACAACACCAAGATTGTTCAAATACCTGAAACTATGGGGGATAGTGCTCATTTAAAGCCACCACACTGGCTAAGTTTAAAAATCCAGATAGCAGTTTGGTTTTGATCTGTGTTTAATTTAGCGAGATGAAGTTGCCTTTTAAACTACTTCCTAGTAAATGGGCATTAGCAGAATCAGTACCTGTGGGTGTCACATTAGCACATCTAAAACCCATTGGTTATGAGTATTGTGTACTCACCAGAGTGTAGTTAGAGAATCCTTTCCTCTTCAAGGCAGTAACTACTTCCCACACTGATGGCAGCATCACAGCTAGTCAACAGATTTTTACTAAATAGACACGCAGCTGTACTACTGATAAGTCAGATGTCTTGGAGGGAGTTTGATGGGGAGACTTGGGCTACACATGTGTATGTAGGTCTGCCTGACAATACTACCCAGAAAATGCCTGAACTTATACAAAGAAATAATGAAAGAGCTCTTTCGCTAGCTCTGAGGAGGCCTGGATAATACATATTCCCAGCCTGTCCTCCAGGGACAGTAATAGTGCAGTATATGGAAACTGTACCTTGCTAGCTCTGTTTTAATCATTTTTAAGCACTCATATCTTGCACACAGCTTTGAACCCAAATGGGCTGAAGGCTACATGTGCCCGGCTAGAAACACAACACCTTACAGAATCTAATTAATCATTTTCATTCATTTTTAGCCCAGGAACATGGTTTCCATGGTTTACCAAGCACGATAATCACATACATGCATATAGCTAGCTAATCAGAGAGCTAAATTCTAAGGGGAGGCTATATTTTAATCTTTTGGTTATAATTACAATTTGAAACTAAGACCTAAACAAAACATAAATGGATATGCTTTTCTAAATTTCTAAGATATCATGATTATCACTCTAAGGTTTTTAAGGTAGTTTGAGAATAATGTAGAATTTATACACTGAGATTTCCTTATACACTGAGATCTTTCCATTAAAAAAAAATAATAACCTGAGTAGTCCCAGGGAGAAGAAGCCCATTGTGGTATTTTACAGATACAATGAAACAGGAGGTCACCTGCCCCGTTACTCCACACACTTCTCATTAGCATTAATGAGAATGCTACACAGACATCAAGAGGAAAAAAGACCCCACAGGTTCTAAACCACAGCTGAAAGACAGCCCTGCTGTCTGCCAAGGAGCAATTTAATTAAACTCTTATTTATTGCTCTTCCCTCCAGTTTCCTGGGTTTCTGAGAGCAGGAGCAAGGCTCATGTTGGCTTATTACAAAAGCAGCCTTGCTTACTTTCAGCAGGCGCTTCAGATCAATAATCATTGAGACATATATTGCAAACTCTGTCTTGAGGACTGAAGTCAGTGTGTCTTAAATGAAAAATGAAATGCACTTATTGTATTCGTAACTAATGTTCCTTAAAAGTAAAGCAAATATTGATATTCCAGGCACACATAAAAACCAAGATCTATAACTAAGTGTGTAAAATGCACACTGCACACATTTAATAATCATACTCCATTTTCAATAACTGGAAACAAGGTACAATGACTACAATAATTCACCAGCCCCTTTTTTCCTCCGCAAGCAGCACATTGTTTTATTAGAATATAGCAATCCTGACACATTACATTTTACAGTATGGGAACAAGAACCATACGTACACCGGCCCATCTGAAAATATGCGGCACTGCCTTGCCCACCCCCAGTGATAGCTGCAAGTTGGCGTTTTATGTGAATTTCACATTTTGTTGATGTGTTTGCAATGAAAATCACTACTGCCCAGAAGAGAAATTATTCTACATTTCCATTAAAAGCTACAGTAGTAAATAAACCATCAGAGTTTCTGTAGATCTCCGCCAGAACATTGAGGGGAGCCTAGTAAAGTGCCAGGCCCTGTGTTAAGCACTTGATAAAAGGGCACCTGTAAGGCACATTTCTAACATTTTTGCAAGTGATAGAGTCTTAAAGATATTTTATAATACCATACCAACGTCCGCAGAACAGTCAAAAATAAGGTGAAGTTTATGTCTGTCAGCAAAGCAGCTGTGGCACTCATCACAACAGCATACCCTGTCAGAGCTGAAATGATGACATTGGCAAACACAGACATGGAGATGGAAGTTCACACAGACCGCTGGGTAAGCACACACCCCAGTGCGCATCCACATCCGCATCACAATAACCATGGAGTCGATTACAATAATTAAGGGGTGGTAAATAATAATTAACGTCCCCATAATTGAAAAGGCTCTGTTTTAAAGACCAAATTAGCTAGGTGTTTTATAGCCAGCGACATGTATACAGAGTGACTCACAATAGCAAGTTTGATGTGGAAACAGGAAAGCCATAGCAATTTGTTAATTTTCAGACACAGTGCATGATCTGGAGATGCTCATTTAGATTTTCTCCTAGAAAATGTGGTTATAGTTAGTTGCAAAGAAAGGACAGTGTATCTCGTGAGTCTGCAGGCCAACCATTTGTCCATACCTCCTTCCACAAAGATAAACACAGATATGGGCATTGGCACGTTGATTCACCTTAAGTGAGGAAATCAGCTTTAGAGAAGGATCTGTCTGTGATCATCGTCAATGGATGCTGGGTACAGGGTTGGGATTCTTGTTGCTGAATCCAGAGCTCGGGTCTCTGGGGTGTGGAAGTGGAAGTGAAGTGTAAAACTATAGCATTGAACAAGCCAGGCATGCTGTGAACAAATGAGGCAGCATTCATCTCGAAGGCCCGTCAGCTTCCCCGGGGCAGCTCCTGACCAGCATCACTGGAACGGGCTCCATTGATGATCTGTGGCTGGGCTGAACATGCAGCTGCTCCACTGACTACTTCAGCTTTGAATGGAAACATAAGCTGATGTGTCCCCCCACCACACACACACACAAGTACTGATTTCACTGCAAACACATGAACAGTGTGTGGACAGCCATTCCTGAATGTCCAAATTATGCACTGGAATAAGAACTAAAGAGACTGCGGCTTCTAAAACAGATGTCAAAAAAGGCTCATCTCTAATCCACTGGAGTCACCTGCATGAAGATGATGGATCGTTAGGCTCAGTGGTCCTGTCGTACATTTACAACATACATGATCTATGATGACCTTTTTAGCTTTGCCAAGACATAGGAAAAGTGAAACAACACAACGAATGTATTATAAAGGTAAACTGATTTAAAGTTCATAATTCTGAGACTGTATGACATTGTTAGACGTCCTATTCTGAATGAAATAATGGTCGAAGGACATGGTTGTTATACTATCTTAATGTCCTTTCTAAAAAGGGATGAAGTTGGCAGCACGGGGCTAGTAGTCCCTTGCCTGAAGGAGGAGAGAAGGAAGTGTCCCGGACTGTGAAACACTGAAGTCTGGGGGCCATTTACCACGTTCAAGGCACAGACTAGCATGAGCCTAAGTTCACTTCTGTGTATCCAGAAGAAATAAACAGAGAGGGCAAAGAAGAGGATGCTGAGGAAGGAGGAGGGAGAAAAACAGTTCTGGCGAAACTCTGGCATAAGGGAATAATGAAGTCATCACAAAAAATAATAAAAATAAAATAAAATGTACGCCTCGGGTGTTCAGAGCACATTCTCCATTCCTGAGCCCAAAGTAATAGAGATTTTACTCAGGCAAAGAAAGTAATCAGGAAGACAAACATAAAAGTGACTCAGAGCCCGACACACTGGATGTACTGACCGAGTGCTTCCAGGCTTGGGCTGTGATCACGCTGACAGCTGCCACGGGAACAGCAAAGGCCATTGGATCAGACAGTGAGAAGGAATTGCCATCGTGGTGATAATTTACCCTTTCTGCTGACTCTATCACTCGGACCTGGGATCCATTAGTCATATTGATTCTAGATCTTCCACGTTGACTGGTACAGAGCACTTCCAATGACAAAATCAAGTTGTTCACATTCTTCATTGTTTTACTTTGAAAGTAAATGGCTCTGTCACTGAGAAAACATGCCCCCAGCAGCTGCTCCATCCCTAAAGCTGAGAGAGATCACGATCCCTGGTGAGGAATGCACTCACCCTGCCTGAGCTATTACAGATTAATGGAAGCAGGTATAGAGTTGAATCAAATCATTTGAAGAGGTAAAATACTAACGCAAAGGACAAAACAGCTTCAACAAGCTGTTGAGCCCAGGACCCAGGTAGAGCCTGCTTCCCTCACAGATGCCTGAGGGTGCTGTGGACACCCAAGGAAATAAAGTCCATGGACTCAGCTCCATGATAGAGCGCTCGCTTGACTACAACGTAGCACAAGGCACTGAATTTGGTCTCTCCCAGTGCCCTCCACCCAAATCCCTAATGGATGTCTTACTACTCCTCCTTCTAACTACAAATATTTGATATGCCATGGACCAAGGAAAATGATAAAGACATTTTCCCATTTTATTTTTATCCATGACATCTTTAGACAGCATTATCATCCTATTTTTCATATAAGGACACACTTTCAGAGAAGACATAGCATTAGCCCAGCGACACACAGCCAGACAAAGAGCCTGGATTTCATCTCACTTGTCTGGCTGTTTTCTCTCCCTCTCTTTCTCTCTCTTCCTCCATCTCTTTTTTAAATTACTTTTATTTTATGTGTATGAGTGCATTTCTTGAATGTGTTTAAGTGTACCCGTGTCATGCAATTCCTGCAGAGGTCAGAAGAGGATGTTAGATTTCCTTATAGCTGGAGTTTACTGACTGTTGTCAGTGGCCATGTGGGTGCTGGGAATAGAACCCAGGTCCTAGGCAAGAGCAGCTAGTGCTCTTAACTGCTCAGCCATCTCTCCAGCCCCCTCCCTCTCTTTTAAAGAGATAAGATCTCACCATGTTGCCCAGATCAGTCTCAAATTCCTGGGTTCAAGTGATCTTCCTGCCTCTGTCTCCCAAGTAATTGAGATTGCGGGAACATGCACATCACCTGACATAAGATCCAAATGCTTAAACAGCACGTTATAAGTAAATCTCCCCAAGGATCTTAAGAGGCCCTCAGTTGTCTTGTGCAGTCTTTGACTTGCAAATAGGAAAAATAATAGTAACTCCATTTAAGGAACTGTAAGTTTACTGAGGTTAAAGACTGAACCTGGAACCCAGGTCTCCTGCCTTCCATGTCACGTCACATGTCCTCTGCAACCACATCAGATACGATCACTAGATTCATTGGTCCCTCTTGGATTTTTGACAGACTGGTTGGAGACTGAGTCATATGTTCCAGGGATATGCTGTATTTCCCACTGTGTAACTTGCGGGGGGTGTAGTGACTTGCTCTCCAGGGTGATTATCTTAATATGATAGGATTCACATTGATTACAAGCATTCTCCAGAGCATTTTTGACCTAATAGTTTAAGGACAGGGCTGAGTTCTACATCTGTGCAATGTGGAGTTTTGCTTATTTGCTTTTTCTATGTGAAGCCAGTGGGCCACCTGGGGTGTAGAGGCAGAGGACAGTGACTGTGCTTTGGGGAGCAGAACTCAGTGCTTCCTAATCCACTGTCTTCCTCACTGACTTCCTCCTTATTCAATTCTTATCAGATCCAACTGATCCTTTGCAGTCTAGCTTGTGCCCATGCAATACATGTAACTCCTTGATCAGTCAGAAAACCTAACAAGATCATTTTCACTTCAACTTCACAGTATGCATTACCTCAACATATATTTTCTGAGCATCTCTTACATTTCAGGTACTGTGCAATGTCCAAAGGGTGGCCTATGAATAGGTAAATGTTGCATCACACCCAGTGCCTTCAAGTGATCACAGGCTATGGAAGTATGTAGAAGGCCACTGGTTAATGTTGAGCTCTATTCCACATAATGTACTAGGCCCCAAATGTACAGTGGTTACAATATTAGACAAAAAACACAGCATTTTCTCCCCTCCCCTTGTTACCCTTCCTTCTTTTGTATAGATGGGATTTCACGTAGCCTAGGTTGGCATTAGGTCTGCTATACAGCAGAGAATGATCTGAACGTGTGTATATCCTGCCTCCATCACCCCTTGCGCCACTATGCCTGGCTTTATGTGGGATGAAGTCCAGGGCTTTGTGGATGATAGGCAAGAACACTAAAAAATGAGCTTACCCCAGTCCTTCTTCCCTCCCCTCCCCTCCCCTTCCCTCCCCCTCCCCTCCCCTCTTCCTTCCTTCCTACAGGTTCTCATGTAGATCAGGCTGGCCTTGAGCTTGCTATGTAGCAGAGGATGACCTTGAACTTCTGAGTGCAGGGATTATGGACTCCCCTCCACTCCCCTCCCCTCCCCCTTCCCTTCCTTTCTTTTCTTTTTGTCTTTCTGTGGTGGGGATTGAACACAATGCTTCATGCATTCAAGCTACATTCCCACCCCTATATCATCCCAATGAATCTCTAAACTCCCCAAAGGAACGGCTCTGCGGGCATTTCAACGTGCGATGTCTGGCATTGCCTGGATGCAGGTTTTAGTAGTCACAGGAGTTGTCTAGGGCCAGGCTGGCTTAGCACCGTCTAAAGGGTAGAGGCTAAGGATGCTGCTCTCAGCAAAGCAGCTCCTCGAAGCAAGGATCTCACACCATCCATCAGAATCATTTTGAAGGTTCAGACCTCTGCAACGTATGCTTCTTTACATGGGCCAAGGTCAAGGATCAACTGACAAGTAGTGGAATGGGGATAGCACTGTGTTTGACAAGAAGCTGTCCTCGGTTGCCTCAGGAACCCACAATTTCATGGGGAGTCAAGAAATTAATAGAAGCAGGAAACTGAGAAAAGAAAACCTAGCAATGAGAACATGTGTCAGCATGGGAGAGGAGTTAGTTAGACTGAATTCCAGCTTTAATGCAGGCCAACCAAAGGACTGCGCACGGCACTTTAAACTGAAGTCAGGTAAGGTGGCCTTAAGAGTGACAGAGACTGGGTGGACTAACTGTACCTGAGCCCTGCTTACAGGGGCAGTGGGTGCACAGGTAGCTGAGGCAATGGGCTGAGGGTCTGAAGTGATCAGAAAGTCTCATGTCATGAGGCACACAGTGATCCAGAGCACACAAATGCTCTTATAGGAACACTGACAGGATACCCTCGTTATCTGGCTGAAAGAATCCTGCTTCATGGAACCAGTAATGGCCGCACTCCACTGGCCTGGGTGTGCTCTGGCGCAGGTTTTAGTGAAACAACCTAATGACTCACAGCAGCCTGAGAAGCCGAGTCTCCTACCTGGCTCTAATGGGATTAAAAGCACTGGGAAATGGGTGGATCCTGGCATGCTTCAAGGAGAATGTGGGGCAAGCACAGAGGCTGCACCACGTCTTCAAAGGCTGTATCAAAGAGCTCGGGGAGTCCACACTGAATGCAGAGGGGAAGGGCTAGGGCAGGGGCACAGAAGGATATGGCGACCTGTGACCCTCACATCAGCTGCAGAGTTTGTTCTGACTGGAGGGAGCCGAGCTCACCCATTAATAGTACAGAGTGGATGAGGTGGAGTTGAGTCAACGATGTGATGCTCAGAGGTGGCTGCAGGGCTGGGGCTGGGACACACTGCCCCAGTGCAGAAATTCAAAGTGGTCCAAAAGTCTACCCTGCCTTTCATCTGCTCCAAGGGACAGGAGCTGCAGTCCTGATAAGAGGACTTGGGAATCTACAACCTGCTGGGGCTTGGGAGGCAGGGCTGGCGACTAGACCTTCCAGGGCACTACGAGAAGTCGGCCTCTGCATCACTCACTTTTATCCTCCTTCCTGAGCCTTCTACACAAATTTGAAATTATCTATAACAAAGGAGTAGCTACAAACCTTTCTGGGGGGTAGGGGGCAGGTCTTAACTATATAGCCCTGGTTGGCCTCACAATGTGGACCAGGCTGGCCTCAAATGTAAAGGTCCATTTGTTTTTGCCTCCTAAGTGCTGGGATTAAAGGCATGTGCCACCACACCTATTCCGAAATCATTTTTAAATGTTGGTTCCCAAAGCGGCATCACGTCCTCCGTACCTACTTAAAACTTTCTGCTAGCTTGCTGCTTGTATCTAAGAACCAGGTCCTTGAAATAAGAAATAACATGGTCATCGAAACAAATAAGGGACAGGCAAGTACGTCTGGCTGCCGCTTCTCCGAATGCACATCCCTCAGCACCTCCTTCCCACCTGTGAGTGCAATCCAAGTTTCTCAGCATGGCAGACTCTGTGCTCTGGCTCCTGGCCACTCCCTAATGCCTGTACCTGTGTGGCTGTCACACTGGCTCGTTAGGCTGTCTCAAGATGAAGCTCTCAGAATAAACAGTACTTCCTGAGTGGCCACACCATTACATACTCACAGGCTTTGACCAGGCATTCTGCATAACTTCCCCATAACAAGCCCACACGTTTTCCTCATCCCAGAATGTGCTCGAGGATGACATTCTTGGTCAATAGGCACAGTCACATCCACTCATTTTACTGTTATTATTACAGGTAACACTCCCTGTTAGATTCCAATTTACATAGTTATTTTATTTATTTGATATTCGAATGGATTAGGAAAGACACAGTGTATTGCCAAATATGTTAAGGCAAAGAACTCATTTATTAAATAAATTGAAATCTGTGATAATAAGAGGTTAAAGGGGTAGAAAGCAAGCCCCAAATGGCCATGAATAGTCTTCAAGCCAACTCTCATACTGCAGATGGCAACGTGACCAACACTAATGAAGAATGTCCTGTAATACGATGTTAAGGACCTGCTGGTGGCATGAATGTTACCGTCGAGTCCCTCTCCTCACTTGGCAACTTCATGACATACATTAAGGGATACATGTTCAGAGAACATGGAGCTGCACAAACATCTGTACTTGAGTTCAAAGAAAAGCAGGATCCCTGCAGTGGGAGGGACCTTAGCAAAATTTCTTATCTGCAGCCTCAACTACCCAGTCCCCAAAATGAGAAATGAAAAGTCGGCTGAAAGGACTAAACAGGACTTCACACTAAGCACCAGCTAGGAAGCCTGGCATGGGGTCTTCAACCTAGTGTGGCCAACGATGGCCAACAGAACTGAACACCATTCTGGTACATGAGACCATCGAAGGAAATGCGGCAAAGAAGGTCTAGTCTTAACCAGCACCCGTATCTGCATGGAAGCCTTTTTTCCGTCTTCGATACGTTGTTCTCTTTTCTTTCTTTTATTACCATTATCTTCCCCAAGCACCATTTCATGCTATTATTGGAGTGAGTTTATGGGAATGTGAGTTCTAAGGGGCAAACTTTTCTACAGGAAAGTGTAATTACCACACCACACTACAGTCCTTCTAAATATGCTCAGTCGCTGTAGCCAAGACACTCTAAGCAGTGCATAGATGACAAAATTGATAAACAGAGTAAACTTGCCACCTAGCTCCATACATATTACACACAGCACCAAGCCAGCACCTGTTGAGGGTGATGGTCCAACATGGATGGGTTCTTGTTCCCCTGAAGTGTCCGCTAATGTTACTGTAGTGGGTGATCTTCAAGTGAACCTGCTGGGCCAGGGCAAGTCAGTCTAACATTCCCTTACACAGAAATCGATGTTTAATCTGTCACTGTGACCAGCGAGAGTCACTACTGGCTGCCCACGGAGGCCCAGGAAGACTGCACATAACTAATAAACACATCATAGAGAATCTGTCGGGAGAATCGACGGCCAGATCTGCAAGCCAAGACTGAATCAACGATGGAAAGAACAGTTCCAATTCAGTTAAGCCAAAGTCAAGAGAGACTCAGTTATGGTTAAATCAAAATTCACCACAGCAGGGGATTATCAGCTGTTCGGCTTTGAGTGTTAGATGTTTCCTTGGAACGTAGCTGATAGAGCTGAGTGAGTCTGAGTTATGTGCAAAATGAGCTGCATAGCAGCTAAGCTGGGGCACTGGGCCTGTAATCTGTGAGGCACAAGGCATTGCAATTTGTACAAACCAAGGCCTTGGAACTTGAGTAAATCACTTTTTTCCCTTATGCATGTACTGTGCCAAATCCAGGTGGCTCCCAGGGAAGATCACAATGACTCCTTAAGATTTTACAGAGCTGAGAAGCTCCAGAGCTGCAAGGCGCAATGAAAGGCCATGTAGGAGTCCTTCACCAGCATTTTACAATTACAGCTGACCCATAATAAAAGCAGTTGGGTGCATCTCAATAAGACCTGTAGGCAGGTACTTATTCTGCAGGTGTTTAAACCACCCATGAAGGAGAAATGGGCACACTCTCTTATTGTAATGGAAGTTATGTGAAAAACCGTCCACAGAGCCCACGCCTGTTACAGTCACTGACAATTAACTAAAAGCAAAAGGCAGTAGCCAGGGTGCAGTGTCTTCCAAGCAGGCTGTGGAGAGCAATGAGGATCGCAGGACTCCACAGAAAAGGACTGCCAAGAGAAACTGCCGCTGGTGTGCTTGTGGTTGTTTATTTCCATTTTAATGAGCTGTGTCTGAAAAACTCGGGCAGTCCACATTTGTGGAGAGAATCAGGGTGATGTGGGGCATGTTTCCTAGAAACATTAAACCTGTGCTGTCTCAGCAGGACTGGGATGCAGCTCTTGATTCACACCCACGGAACGTTGCTGCTGAGTTACAGATCTGTGGCTCTGTGTGGAAGCCTCCCAGGCTGCTTTTACTTCTGCATAATTCAAGATATAAAGACTGTTTATTGCTGCTAAGCTGTATAAGAAGGCCTAGGTTGGAGAACTCATTCTATAGCTTCATTACGATAATTTAGAAATCATACATTTGCTTTCCTTGTGTGTGGTTTGAAAGAATATCTGACTACTGGCTGGTTGGTTGTATGCCTTCTGGTTCGCCATCAAAGCTGGCTCCCCGTCCATTATTGGCACTAGGCAGTCCTGCCATGCCATCTCTACATTCCCCATCCAGCACATTCCAGTGCCACCAAATTGCATGGTTAGTTGCAAATGGAAGCAATTAGGCTTAGAACTGGGATCTTGAGTATGAGCATTAAGGGTGCAGGTATTTAATATTTCTCTTTTTTTTTCTTGTATTAGGGGTAAAACGAAGGACCTGCATGCTAGGCAAACACTCTTACCCTGAGCTGCGCCCCCAGCCCAATAAGATAGAGGAAAAGCAATTGGCCAAAATGTGTAGACACAACCACATAGAGCAGTCTTTTACCCAGGGTTCTACTTTCTGTGGTTTTCGTTACTAATGGTCAACTACGGAACAAAAGTATTAAATGGACAATTCCAGAAATAAGTATCCCCTAAGTTTTAAACTGAGTGATGAAACTTCAGTGTCTCACTCTCTTACCTAGTGAATAACCCACTGAGACACGTGTCGGTGCTGGACATGATGCTGCCCACTAGCTGCCCAGTAGCCATCTCAGTAACCAGGTAGACCATCACAAGAACATGGCACTAGTGTGGAGTAAACCTTGTTTAATTGAGGAGCAGACCAAAAGCACAAGGACAGGGATGGTGACAACTGGGAACGTCAAAGAGAGGCCACAGAGCGTTTCCTTCAAGGGAAAAGGGAAAAAGTTCTCACTAAATAGGGCAAGAAAAAGATTCAAGGTGGGGTTACTAAGATAAAAATCTATGATCAAATAAGTTCTTCTTTTTTTTTTTTGAGGAAGCAAGTTTACGTTCACATTTTATAAGTTATGTAAAATTGCCCCAATCCATTATTAGTTGTATCTGTTACCCCTTACTGTGTCTAATTTACAAGTTAAACTTTACTTTAGATATGCACGCATAGGAAACAAACAAACAAAAAAAACCCTGTATACAGGGCTTGAAATTACATGCTTTCAGACATGCACTGAGGGACTGGGACCCTAGCCCCTGTGCACAGGAGGAACACATACATGCTTTTATCTCATATACATTTGTTAGCTATGTAGGGATGAAGCAAGGTTGGAGCGAGTGAGCGCGGGCATGCTGCTGGTGCTCAGAATGGAGGGTCTGAAAAGAGGCTCTGAGGTCAGGCCGTATGCAGCCAGAAACTGAATGTTCGAGTAACTGCCGAATGCCTTATAAACTTGTGATTTCCTTCTCTATACAACTGGCATCGCTCCCTCTGAGAGTTGATGGGAAGATTCGGTGACCAGTGCCTAGCATAGTGTAACATGAAACCCATCGAAGCTAGACAGTAGCTTTTCAGTAAGTAAGTATAGAGGGTGAAGAGTCCTAATCCTCAAATCAAAAGTTCAGAATGCTCCAAAATATACAGCATTTTTTTGTGGTATGCTGGAACTCAGGGCTGCGTGTGCCCTGAGCTGCTATCCAAAAAGAGCACAGACACCACAAAAATCGGGAAATTCCTCTAAAAATCAAGAAAGATAATGTATAAATTATTTTCAGGCTCTAGCAACTAAGGTCAAAATGAAGCAAATTTGACCTGGTGCTTGGGTCCCACCCCCAGGTGTTGCACACACTTCTGGCTTCAAGAATTTTGGATAAAGGGATCTCAGTCTACCTGTACTAAATGCACGATTCTAGAAAGCAGAAGTACCGATATACACCTAGCTCTAAGGATCGAATGGACTGATACAAGTGGAAATGTAAATGGCATGGGGCTAATCAGACATTAAAGTTGATCACTGTGTGCACCATTCAGCAGTAACTCATCCTCTTAGCCGCACCCACTTTCCACAAGCTACTGTGTTTCCAGGAGTGCTTGTGTTATCTGCTGAGTTGGGTGGGAATGGCTACTGGAAAAAGTAATTTTTACTTCCTACCTGAAGGGAAATTATTTTGAGGAACTATAACACATGAGCATGAAGAATTAAATACAAAGCAACATATTATGTATGTATATATCATGTGTATATATCATATATATAATGTATTATATATACA
>NW_008357039.1:1477432-1477600 GCF_000622305.1 Nannospalax galili
GCAGGCTGTTGGGTGGCTGTAGAAACTGGATGTTAAGGCCTGACTGGAGGAAAGGGGTCCCTAGGGTCATGACTTTGAACAGTATGCCTTGGCTCTGGCCCCTTTCTCTCCCAATCTGTTTCCCAGCCACCATGAGGTGAGCATAGTTTTCTGTTCAGCTGCTATGAT
>NW_008357039.1:1478764-1482661 GCF_000622305.1 Nannospalax galili
CACACTGATGAGCACATTAGAAACAAATGAACCTTTCATTCTGAATACTGTCACAGGGGAAAAAGGCATGAGCTTCTCACTTGAAAACTGCCGGGTGCCAGTCTGGGCAGACTCATTAAGACAATGGGGAAGGCAGAGATAATGTGTAGATTCTCTAGCTTATGATTCGGGAATAATGAGAAATATGAAAGAGGCTATTAGGAGTTTCCCAGTAACCCACATCTAATTTTAAAAACAGCAAAGATATCCAACAAGTTGACTTTCATCACAAGGCACTTGTGATGCTCCACGGTCCCCTATCAGAAGGCATCCTTAAATAGTATGACACGGTGCACACTGCAATGGCCACGCTCTTCACTGTGCCTCCATTCTCTGCAACAGGAGGCTTATATAGGAAAGGATTCAGTGATGAGTATTAGTTGTGCCCACAACCTTCAGGAGGACTGAAGAACCAGGTAAGCTGCTGAACAGCCAAAAGCAATATGCGATCATGGTGTGGCAAAGGTACACATGGCAGCACAAGCAGCTGGAAAGGGACAGCATTCTTCCAGTGGCCTGAGAACTCTGCAGCTAGACCACCCTCTTCAAAGAAGGATTCCCACAGAATGCCATCCACGTGCCAGTTCCCGACTCCATCTTATAACGAACACCTAGAGACAGCCAGCCACAGAGGTGACCAGATAAGCCCCTTTTCTTTTAGATAAGTGAAACTTAAAAATTTCATGCATTAACAAAAAGGGAAAATGTCCATGTAGATTAAGAACAGGGCTTCTTAAACTACCCTTGCTTTCTACATGGATAATTAGGAAAACAATCTCTTCTCCCTAAGCAGCATCTACCAAACTGGGCCATAATCTGGGATCTAATCCTTGCATGACTCTGGAGGACTCTACCAAACAGAAGCTGTATTCTTTGATTTTGCTCATGGTTATCTATCAATGACAAACCAGATTTGGTACTGGGCAGAAAGAACACCTTCCTCCCCACACTGCATTGACTAAGGCCCTTGACCTTGAGTTTTCTAATTTCAGCACCATTCTGACTCCTTGGCAAGATTAAAAACAAGAACAGTGCCTGGCAGGTGATGTCTCAAGGCTATACTCTGTCCGTCACTTAGCTTTAGGGCCTTAATTCTCAAAGACACTGAATTATTTTGAACAGGATGTTTACCTTGATGCGTGCAGAATTAGCCTTAGACACTAAGCCTTTATGGCAAGTTTTATTGTCCAAGGCAAATATAACCTGTTAAGATTTACAGGCTTCATTAACAGCAATAACCATTTTACAGCCAGCATCAGTAAATCAGGGTTTATTGAGAACTCTACAATTTTAATCTGTGGAAAACTATTAAAATGCCAGATTTTCCTTGGACATAATTTCTAAGTTTTATGAAAGATAGATTTTTCATTTAATTGGGCAGCATAAAAAAAGTGCAGTGTGGGATAATGAACAGTTTGGAAAAGAGAAAATTTGGTTCTGGTTAAACAACAAAGTGTCAAACATTAACATTCCTGTCTTCAGTTAGAATTGCCCCAAGGTTAAGGTTAAAAGTAATTGTACTGGCAAGTATGTTCTAATACATCCAGGATTTAGGGTGAGCTCTCGAAATTTAAGAAAGCTTGACTTATCATCAGTCCATTTTTCAAGTATTTAGTAAAACTATGAATGGCCAATGTAAGAATTTCATTTAAGCCAGGGTCCAAGACTGGCAAGGGCCTTCAAGCATTAAGCATCTATTGAAATGTGTTTTACTAACAATAATACCATTCCTAAGACATTACAGTGATAGTAAGGTGGCCATTACTTACCCAAGGAGTAACCATTCAATTTCTCCACAGTTTGCCTAACAACAGAGGGAGATGAGAATCTTTCCTAAGTGCCTTGTATTGGGAGAACAGGGCCCAGGGCAGCTCATTGTGGGGGAGTTCTCAGAAGTTCCTTCCTCCTTAAAGCTCACAACATGTTTGACATTGCAGGAGAGTTCAGGTATAACCTAGTTCCCTGACTGCACCAGGGCCCTGCCTCTCTGCTATTCAATTCAAAACAAGGAAGAAGGGCTGGGGAGATCAACCAGTCGGTAAAGTGCTGTGCAGGCAGGAGGACTTGAATTCGACCCGCAGAACCCAAGTACAGAAGCCAGGAGTGGTGGCACACGCACTTGCAATTACAGGCAAATGGAGGTGGAGACAGGCAGATCTCTCATTCTGCCTTCCTTCCAGCAAAAATGCAGACATTGGAGGCAAGGACTTCTACCTGTGCTACTAATGAACGTAAAAGACCTGCAGATGCAGGTGCTCGGATTGCTGCAGTTCAACTGGAATTCCGTGATAACTCAAGTGCTATGCTAATGCTATACACGCGAGTTAAGGCTTCGCAGTGGTCCACGTGACACGCAGTGCAGTGGTCAACTTACCCATCATGCAGCAGAAACTTCTTCACAGCCACCTACAATTCAAAACCAAGGAAACAAAGCTCTGGCCCCTCTCCAGAATTTGCCTGTAACCATCACAACTGCTTCCTGAAATGGACATCTACTTAATTTCAGCTGTCCCAGCTCTGAAATACATATTTAAAACATATATTATTAAAACAAAATGATAATGATGTGAGACGAAGAATGGAAAGTGCTTTGGGCCGAATAGCGATCGCCTCTCTCACCAAATGCATGTCCAAACAGAACGGTGAGGGAACCCTCATTTGGAAATCGAGTCTTCACGGATGTTCGTGGTATTAAGACAAAGCTTTAGTGGACCGGGATACTCATAGCTCACTGAGTGGTACATTTGTAAAGGGGAACTCAGAACCCAAGCGACCAGCTGCATAGAACAAAGCCTAGAACCGATTCTCTTTCAGAATTCACAGATGTACCTGCCAACACTGTGACCTCGGACGCCTACCTCCAGAACTACGAAAGAAAAATGCTTATTGTTTTAAGTCTCTGCTTGTGGCCATTTATGGCAGGAGAACCCCCACAGTTTTCAAATGGGCAAGAAGTTGGGTGGCACAGCTCCTCCTAACATGCCTCTTTTGGGGTTCTTCCTTCCTTCTCATCCAGATATTTTCACTGATATTGAATAGTCCTTTTTACTCTTTGGGATTACAGGTGAACCCTCAGAACAAAGACGGTGGGCTGAGCAAAAGACATACTGTATTTAACTTTGTAGGACAGGATGTTGGGCAAAGAAGATGGAGGGATGTGCAAGGAACTGCTCCCAGAGCATGTTTCCGTGCAGATGAACCGACAGGGGTGCTGCTAGCTTCTGGGGGCCACCTTCCTGGGCAGGCACCCCTTGACCAAGCCCCCACAGTGTCTGCCTCTGAAATCCTCTAGGCAGATGCCTCAGTGGCAGGGATGGCAGGTGTCTATATGTGTGGCCTGCTCTGGCTGCTCTTGGCTGTTTCCTCATTGATTATGCGTACTTCACATGTTCTTCTCTCTCCTCTTTTAAACCCTACCCTCAAAGTGTAGGTGTGAACATTCTGGTTACCCATGAAGCAAAAGGAAGCAAACAACCAAGGCCATCACAAGCCCCATAGATTTCACAGCCTTTATATGGGGCCCATCCTGGTATAACCTCCAACACTTAGTGAGAGAGCCAGGGAACTGGTTTCATTCATATTCAACAAATACTGGGCGTCTGTCCTCTTATCACCTGTCCTCTTATCACTGAGTGATAAGCCCTTTTGTGTTTTTATAAGTTAATTTCTTTTTTTTAGTATTTTTTAATTTATTATTTTTATTTTATGTAAATGCTTGTATTGGATGCATGTAGGTAAGTGCATACATGTCATGCAATGCCTGTGGAGGACAGAAGAGGCTGTCGGATTCCCTGGAACTGGAGTTACGGACAGTTGTTAGCTGCCATGTGGGTGCTGGGATTTGAACCTGGGTCTTCT
>NW_008357039.1:1483082-1484307 GCF_000622305.1 Nannospalax galili
CATTCCTTTAAAGGTTAGTGAAATTCAGTTTCAAGAGCACATTGTCTTACCTATTCATCTGCTAATGGACACAGGCTGGGTGCATCCACACCGTGGCTACTGAGCATGGTGCTACAGCAAGCAAAGATGCACAGCTAACTCTTGGAATCCAACATTCATTTCCTTTGGATATATACCCAGTAGTGGGGCTGGCAGTTCGTATGGTAGTCTTTTTCTGGTTTGGGGAGGAGCCTCCTCACTGTTTTCCATGATGCTTGGATTAATTTACTTTCCTACAAACAGTACGCAAGGGATCCCTTTTCTCCACATCTTTCCCACCATTTGTTATCATCCCTCATTTTGATAATAGCCACAAGGAGCAGCATTCATCTCCTGTTCTGATGGATAGAGAGATGGAGAAAGTAAGCGAGACTTCCCTCACAAACGTTGAAACCCAGTGTTGTAGACAGAAAGCAAGCCATGTCAGTACAGTATGATTGTGGCAAGAGATAACGAGAATATACAATGCAGGGAAAGGGGCTAACCAGTGTAGACACAGCCCGTGGAGGGACATTGTCCAGTGGCCACCAGCAAGCCTCACCAAGAAGGAGCAACTCCTGACGGAGGGACAACTGGGCACTGCACAGACCTGAGGAAGTACGCTGGTACGTCTGGGAAAGTGAGGAAGGTGGTGTGATGACAGAGCAGTCAGATGCAGAACACATATGATAAGAGCAAGCTCCATTGACGGTTGTGCTCCTTCATTAAAAGAGGGCCAAGCGGGGACAGTGGACCCTCACTACATTATCCAGCCACTCTTCCCAGCCAACTGTATGTTATTTGGCCCTCATCACACATGGCCTCCAGGATTTGAGGAGGGCTAAAATACACAGTCTGGGGAAGGCTAGGAAGAGAAGGCATGACCCATGCTGGGTAGTCTTTCCAGTGTACAGACCCTCAGGTCATACACCTCAGCAACCCCTCAGTTATCTCGGTAAGTTCAATAAATTCATTGGTTCCCCAGCAAAACTTTAATCAAACATTGGCTTGACACTAAAACCTTGGAAGGGAATAAGCATTGCTTAGCATCCCCAGGAAAACAAGTTTCACAGCAGATGGAAAATTTATTTGATAATGCTATTATGTCTCATAGATCTTTTTAAAAAAGAAAATGAATATAAAAGATGTTAAAAGGATATGGGAATGGAGATATTTTCCAAAACAGGAAAAATGAGAAAGCCTAAGC
>NW_008357039.1:1485411-1487736 GCF_000622305.1 Nannospalax galili
TAGATAGACCCACTGAAGGGGTACTCCAATTGCCTCACCCTGCATCCCTGTTCGGCATGGAAGAAGCCAGAGTGGTCTGCGTCCCGAATCCCTATTGGCAATTTGGGTAACCTCTTTAGAGGATGGTGTGATAAGAATAAGAGATAGGAATTGGCTAGGCAGTTAGGGTAAAAAGACCCCAAAGAAATGTAGCCAGTTTCTTGGCTAAAAGTCAAAATGTCCTTGGGCTTGTTAGCAACATACTCTGTTCCAAAGGCCAAAAATGTCAAAAGTTTTTGGGAGCTTGTATCTAATCCTTAAAAGATTTTAGGGTTACCTCTGCAGAGGGGGGAATGTTAGAGTAGCCAAAAGCCCCATAAAAAATAAATCAATTAATCAAAGAAGAAGAAAGAGTACATGAAGTTATCAAAAAAAAGTGATGGGGAGGTATGGGAGGAGTTGGGGGGGGAGTGGGCATGGATTTGATCAAAACACCTTCTACGCATATATGAAATTCTCAACAAATTTATTTATTTAAATTTTAAAAAAAAACAGCAAGCCCGACTGCATCAGGCCTTGTAAGGTAAGGATGTACACATTTCCCCTGAGTATTTGATACTCCCCTAAAAGATTTGGAAGGGAGCCCTTACATGACTGCAAGGCTTTTGTTAGATCATTGATCTAAACATCAGTTTTCCTGTCTCTCAAATGCCAGGATTGTACCAGGAAAATAGCTAAGTTTCCCCAAGTTGTAAAAATTGACTCCCAGATATCTAAACCACACTAGACTCCTGCAGGCATATTGCTAACAAAAGACATTGGCGTCCTTCCCACCTGGCCCCTCCCTTGTTTTGATGAACACGACCCAGCATAGAACAGTCAGGAAAGTTGCCCCCCACCCCCAGGACTGCCTCACAAGATGGGTCAGGAGACAGGATTCTGAGAGTGGGTAGGGGCTGGGCACACTCGCGCACACATAGTGTGCCCACCTGAGGAAATGGGGCACACACTCTGTAGGGTGTAAAAAAGTAACAGAAGGTTAAAATCTTTGGCTCTACATTAAGTAAAAATTTAAAAATAAGCATTTTCCTTTCTAATCAGTTCCTATCATCCACGGAGTGCTCACTTTAATTTTCAAGTCCGTTAACTTCATTTCTGTGAACCATCTGAGCTTTGAATAGTGTCCACCCAGCATGATTTCTGTCTAAATATGCACATGTATGCTTTCATTCCCCTCTCCCTTTTCCAATTATAAATAACAGATATTTTAGCAAAGACATAAGGCAAAAGCTTCTGTTTTTCTTTTTCTGTTTCTTTTTTAGTCTTTTACTCTCAGTGAAGGAACCACACACAGCTCCAGACAGTTTTCCAGCTTCACACAGAAGGAGCAAGCCTGCAATAGTTACTACTAAACCAACTCGGGCCTAACACTACGAATTTACAAAAGTCCCAGTAACTGCGGTGTGTACGCTTTTACTTCTTGGCTTTGTTCTCGGTAATTACATCATTAGTTTGTGAGAACATCTTTAAAGACTGGGCCAAGGGCTCAGAAAGCATTCAGCGACTACAGTGACTCCCAGCCATACACGTCTTTAACAGCATAGTGGAGCTTCTGTGAAACATGTCAGGATTCTAGGTCCTGCACAGGGACTACCACACAGCAAGTACTAAGGACATGCTTGGTCCCTGAGCAGGTGAAGAGTCAATGTGGGCTAAACACACACACACACATTTTCAGACAGGCCTGGTTCCTTGTAGTGGAGTCATTCTTACCTCGGCTGCAGGGACTCCCTCTGGTGGACGGCAATGTAGCACAATCATGCCTTCGATGGGGACCTCTCTGCCTTGTGGGTCTTGCTCAAAGTTTTTCCTCAGATCTGCAAAGAAGCACAGGATACATGTTTGCTACTTTGTGCTCTGACTGGCATGACTCACTTGAGGCTCAAATACAATAAAATAGTGAGTTTCATATGACAAGTTACAAACATATAAATAAGACACTTTCAGGATGACCCTTCCAATATTCATAAACACATTTGAAATATGCCTTGACAAAACTATTCCTATCATTTTATTCTGGTATGAAAGATGAAAAAATTACTAGGAGACAAGAAGGGAGCCCCTCCCTGTTTCATGAGTGTTTGCCGGCATTACCTGCTCTTCATCTGATGAAACACTTGGCCTAATAAATTGCTATCCATAGCAATTATGCAGTTGAGATGTACACGAGTTTTTTGTTCGCAGAAGAATGCATTATTAATCTGTAACCTCTGTCACTCCCTTAACCCTCTGGGGGGCTCAAGTAGACAGTAATAGAGTGAGATCATCTGTTAGCCTTTTTATTTG
>NW_008357039.1:1488778-1491118 GCF_000622305.1 Nannospalax galili
GACACTTGGAGAGGTTAATTGGCTTGCCAGTGGTCCCAGAAAAAAATCAGGGCCAGGAGAGGGGAAATACTTTCAGCCTCCTGACATTCAGTCTGATTGCCAACCAGCATTGCAGTCTCAGGGAAGAGGACACACTCGGACAGCAGAGTGCCGGCTTCATTTGCATTACTTTCCACTTGAACATGTGTTTCATTAAAAAAGGTGGGCAGCTGGCCTCAGCTTTACGGGAGGTGTCAGGACAGCCCTTTGATAATCTTATGGCATAAGGTATTTCTTACTGTCACCTAGGTATAGGGCAGGGTAAAGCCAAGAGAAGTTGTTTATAAGTCTTCTTTAATGAAAAGATTTCCTCCTTCCTCCCTGACAATGTATTCTTCTTCAAATTGAGTATCTCAAATTACAGGCTGTGGATTTATTGATTTAATTTTCTTCAGTGCTTACAATAACATGAAATATGTTCTCTGTAAAGAGCAGAGCTCCAGAATCAGTTACATCTTTATAAATTGTATAAATACATTAAACTTGCTTTTAGCAAGTTAAAAACGCTCAACGAGTAACAAGTGCAGTCATGCACATGCTCATTTCCCTCTGAATGCTTTCCCTCCCAGACATGACGGGTGTCTATATATTCAGAGGCCTTCGTGGAAAGCAAAAGGGTCTCAAGATTACTTGACCTACCTTCTCATTCTCTGCTGTTCCCCGAGTTGAGATGTAGAATCAGCTTCCTTCTATCCAAGGTCTTTGAATTGCTCTGGTGGTTCAGAATTTCTAATGCCAGGTGTAACCAGTCACACAACTACCCATAAAACAGTGAGCAGAGGGAGTGACTATGCTCAGAGATGGACAGCCTGTTTCCTACACAACCCATGATGGGTACGTTCTGCTGTCCTCCAAGGGAGCACTGAACCAAAACTCTCTTCTCTAAGGGACCTGACTATGCAGAACTACATTCCAATTCCTCTGGTGGAACGAGAATGAGTCTAACAGTCAAGATGCTGAAGTGGTGATGCAGAGTCTCCTCTGGGTGGCATGTTTGGTTTGCTGCCTTCCCCAACCCCTCTCTGCCTGACTTGGTCACTTTATCTTCCAAAAGGATTCTCACCCAGTGTTACTAAATGATCATCTTAGCTTTGACACCACCAAATACTCTATATTCAACTAGGTAAAATACAATGAGTTTATATATCTATATCATCTATGTATCTATGTATCTATCCATCTATCCACCCACCCATCCACCCACCCATCTACCCACTCATCCATCCATCCATCCATCCATCCA
Source organism: Nannospalax galili (assembly GCF_000622305.1). Classification (NCBI taxonomy): domain Eukaryota; kingdom Metazoa; phylum Chordata; class Mammalia; order Rodentia; family Spalacidae; genus Nannospalax; species Nannospalax galili. The sequence goes on from NW_008357039.1 coordinate 1,490,061, forward strand.
TCCACCTGTCTATGCATCTGTCTGTCTATATCTTCTAATTCTACTTCCTTTCTTTGCTCAGTACCAGCAGAAAAGGTAATAAATGGTGATCGGTACTGAACACTGACTGCATTAGCAGGTGGAAGGACAACCTCAGTGAAGCCAGCTCTCCTCCTTACTCCTCTCATTTCAGTGAAGAGAGAATTAAATATGTTTACTGAAAATGGAAAACCCCATATTGACACTGGGACCCATTTACTTCCTAAAAGCAAGAAATTTTGAGGAATTTCTAGTAGATATTATTAGAAAGAATCAGATTCAAGGGAGGAGGAAGCTAACCTACCACCCCATCTCATTGACAGGTAGAATCACTGGAAGACCAGAACAACATGCACATTATCACTCTCCAAGGTACAGACAGAAAGACTAAAGGCCTCAGGGGCATTGAAGGAGTTGGGTGTCAGAGCCGACTTCATCAGTAATAATAGGCACCTGATCAGCACCAGCATCACTTCAAGTGAGGAACCTCTGAACTGCAGAGTTCTAGTCCAGCCTTGACCCTGGTGCTTGACAAGGACTCCTAAGGAGGGTGCACCCCGAATCTTCAGGAGAGTCCACATGCAAATTCCAGCTGGCTACAGAACATATGCAAAAGTATGGAAATGAACCCCCAGAAAAGGGGCAAATGCTTCCTGGTGGAGCAAGGACTCCACCCCAGGACATTCAAGCATGTTAGCTTCTAGGTAGACATGCTAGACAGCTGTTCCAGGGCCAGAGACCCATGCAATGTCTAGGGGAACTGTCTCCACACACACAAACATTTACAGTACACAGCAAGGAAACTGTAGGAATGCAAGTAAGTATCTTCCTCTAAAAACCTTCCTAAGCACAATGGGTATTTCTATGACCCATTAGATATATGGGTCACATATATCTAGACCCAGAGCTAAGGTCACATATATTACTAAATCTTATGATAAATGTACAATGATTAATGTGGGGTGGTTTATCATAACTCAGATACAAGTTAATTATAAATGAGCATTTTCAAAGACACTCAAATAAAAAGTATAATTTAG
>NW_008357039.1:1491486-1497055 GCF_000622305.1 Nannospalax galili
CTGGAGAATAAGCCATTAAGGAAATGATTGACACTGTTTAGTTCAATTTAAAAACTGTTTTCATTAAAACATTGCAAACAAAATACTGTACAGAGGGTGAATGACCTTAATATGTAAAACTATCTTATAAAAGCAAGATGAAACTGATAGATATCCTAAAATAAAGTGACGAAGGGATTAAAAACAATTTATAAAAGAAGAGACAGAAATGACAGATGACACTAAAAAATGACTAAAGTGGCCGTATCGCTAATTATTAAAGAGGGCTGGACAGCTGACAGTCATTATAGAGGCTCAGGCTCACAAGCAAGAAGACTAATTCTTAAATGTTATCTTAGCAAGTAACATACTTCTTTCATCTGTTAAGTGATCCAGTTTTAATTATGACATTGTTTTAAATGGCAATTCCTGGGTTAGAAATGATGAGGAGAGCTAGGATAGCTTTGAATACTGCTAGAAGAAAAAACTGGTTGTACATGAAGAACAAGTTGTAAAATCCATCAAATTACTTTGAAAGTCCACCTATATGAGATTTATTCATCCATGGTGGATGGAAAAATAATATGTGGTCTATCCAGGGAATATTATTTGCCAATGAAAATAAAATACTGATGTATGCTATAATCTGGCCAAATTTTAAATACACAATTTATATTAAATGAACAAAGCCATTCACATAAGACTTCAGTTGCACAGCTCCATTTATCTGAAATGTCCACAACAGATTGACACCAAATAGCCAGAAAATAGTTTAGTATTGAATTGGGGCTGAAGCTGTGTGAGGGAAGAGATTAATAATGACATTTTTTGCAATATAGAAATACTCTAAAATTGGCTTAGATGATGGTTATCGAACTGTAACTATGCTACAAATTATTGAATGATGCACTTTAAGACATGTTGTATACATATTTCGAAAACAACTGTAATTTTAAAAGTTTCACTTGTATAATTCCATAATTCCACTTGTACAGCTCTCTAGCAAAATGATTAGAGAAGTACATTAAAAAATGTATGCAGATCAATAGTGCTCAGATCCTCACAAGGCTGAACAACAGCTGGCAAAACCCAAATATCCAATGATACAGGGCTATTCAGTATCATTCAGTGCATTCATATCATGGAACACCATGTAGAAATAAATGATTGTTAGGCGACAGCATTTGAGAGAAGTTTATATTCCATGAGATGTTAAATAAGGCAGTGTAGTGTGAATGAGCTCTCCCATTTACATACGTACACACATATACATTATATTAGGTAAACCCCCTACACATGTGAACTTGCGTTGTTACAGAAAACACCTGCTCCCATATGAAAGTATCTAAGTGAGAAAACTCACTTTCACTGGAGCCCTCCCCTGTGTGTGTCTTCAGGGTTCACACGATGTTCAGAGCCACCTTCATTCCCTCACTGGTTGAGCATGGGCTGGATGCTGGGGGCCAGGGAAGGCATATTACCGAACTGGATATGCAGTGCCCCAGCCCTCACAAGCAAGTCAGAGGCAGTGAGTAGAGTGAGGAGACATAAATGGTTCAAAGTTCCTCCCTCGTGGCACAGTGGAACTTGGCTGAGTGACTGGAGGAACGTTTCTCGGTGACTAACCAAGCTGAGGCATCTCACAGGCCTTAGTAATACACACTACACCTCTTTTACAGTTACGGATTTCAAACATGATCTCTAGGGATATGGAGATGTCTCAGTTCATAAAGTGCTTGCCTTGCGAGCGTGAAGACCTGAGTTCAGGTCCCCAGAACCCACATAAGAAGACAGGCATGTTGGCACGAGATTATAATCCCCACCACGGCAAGATGGGAGGCAGAAACAGATGGATCTCCAGAGCTCACTGGCCAGCTAGTCTAGCCTCAGCTCAACTAGAGACTCTTTTCAAACCAACACTGGAAGGTGCCTGAGAAATGACACGCATTTGTCCTGACTTCTACAGACATGCAAACACACATGCATGAATATGTCCCCCAACAAGTGTGCCCACACATACACGGCAGTGCACACACATACACAAAAAATTCAGCTCCACATCACCCCCTCTTTTAGAATGCATGCTCTTGTGCCTTTCTTTCAGATCCCTGAGAAGTGCTTTCTTACCACCTCTCTTCATATCACAGAAGGAAACACAGCAAACTTTCCTACTGTTCACATTTATTGATATGGTGGATCTGGAACACTAATGATTTCTACCCTTTCACCGTATAAGTACACAGACATGGTAGATGTGAGAAAAAAGATCACTACCATATTAGATCACACAAAGGAAAACCAAGCTGCATATAGATGCACAATAGTTATTATAAAATGCAGCTGAAAACCAAAAAAATTACCATCTGTAGCTTGAAAAATGTTTGAGATTACTTTATCTGCTCTAGGAAAAACCCTGACGTGAAATTACTCAACAAGAAAATTTTTACTCCTCGATGATTACAAAGGTATTAATTATTTTCATCTGTTTCTGCATTTGGTGATGACTGGAGATTACATTCCCCACTACAACAAACTCTAGAAAAAATTCCTACTTTTCCTTGAGTTCTCCCAATTTTGTCTGTACTGCGGGGCACTGAATCAGAGTCAGGCCGATGTCCATTTATTGCAGGGAGGTCAACTCTCACCATGTCTACCTGACAAAGTAGGAAGAATTACCCAGCCTCCAAAATGAAGTGAATTATGAATTTAATACAGTAATTTCATCTTAGTCATGGGACTTAGGGCAAATCTTTCCATCTGTTTTGTTTCTTGCCAAATCTCTGTACTATGGTTTGAATGCCTCCCCAAAGGCTCATGCATGGGAACGCCTGTTCTCCATCAGGTCTCCTGCTGTCTGGGGAATGCTTTGGACATAGAACCTAAAGGGGTGGCTCATGTGTCACAGCCCTAGTCTCCCTTTGCTTTCCGATGCCCAGAGACAACTTTCCCTCAGCCACCATGGCTTCCCTGCCATGAAACGAGGCTAAAATAAATCCTTCCGTGAACATTTTGTTCCAGCAAGAAGCATAATGCACATCAGGGCCTGGACCAGCACAGACTATTACTTGATGAATACTTGTTGAATGAATGAAGAAAAAGTAACTTAATGAATAGTTACGAGTTCCCCTTTCAGCTCGTCTGAAAGATTCCTATGAGCTAATGTCATCTTTTCTCTGAATTTCAGATGACAAGGAAAACGTGGGTATATGTAACAAACACTATAATGGCCTTAGAATGGTGTGCTTAACCACTGTCATTCACACACTGTGTGCACACATGTGCGGTACATCAACCATCCACAGCACAGACCCATCTACTGCATTTTTCTGTCTCCTGCAACTTCACCCTGTCCCTCTGCCATCCTGTTCAGGTCCACAGCACAATGCCAACAAGGTTCAAGATAATTAGAACCAAAGCAGGGGTAGGGAAGAGGAGCACAAAGTACAGAAGCCAGGCACATGGCTCACCTGTAAATCTTATAATCAGCAATGGGTCACCTGAGTCGGCAGCACCCGGCCCTCAGTGGCACATCCGAGGCTGGGTCACCGGACTCGGCAGCCTCTTCTTCGGCACCTCATGCCCTATTTGGCCTCTTTCTCATTTTCCTTTCATGCTACTATGTTCGAAAAGTCATTGTAGCACACAAAAATCAATAGAAATTCAATTCTGAATAATAGTTCTTTGCAGCTCGGCAACACCAGGGACTTACCGGCTCATTCAGTGTCCTGGCAGTTAAGGCAATGAAATAAAAATAATTTACTCATTCAAACCAAATCAGCCGGTGAAAAATCATAGACATTTTTCAATAGTCACAGTCATAGCCACTGTTTAGGCTGCAGGAGGACAACACAACGTCCCCCTGGTCTACAGCTACACTGCTTTCAAATAGGGTTTGAATCTTTCCCACTGTATTTTTTCAAAAGGAACAGCAAACCACATTTGTCATACATAAAAGGAATTTGTAATTCAGCCAAATGCAGGTCATTTGTTGTAATAAAAGGACTGGCTCAAATGCGTAACAGATGCCCACCAGAAAATAGAAGTAAGGGTCGGGCACCTCTATTTGGTTCTGCCACAGTCCTCCGGCCCTAAACAGTTATAGTCTGAGAAGTCTGTAACTGACTCCAGTTCCCCAGAGAAGCAAATAACCAGCTTCTTGCAGGGTAGTTCCTTGCTTAGTGTGACAAGACACTGTCTGTGCTTCTGCAGTCAGCTTGGCTAGGGGGCTGCTTGGCTTAGACACTACTGATGCAAGGCTCATACCTTCCAAGTCATGTGTCTGTCTTAGATCTTCCAGTTCTGACTGCAGTTAGGACTCCTGAGTAATGTGGTACTGAGACACTTCCCCATGGAGATTCCTATATGCCAGCAATGTAAAGGAGGCATCGTCTCTGTCCTAAAATCCCTGAATATTACCACTATCACTCCTGCTGACAGGCCCATAGAAATGGGGGAAGGCTGCCTCTGCCACAGATGAGCTGCCATGGACTCTCTGTGTGCCTTCCTCCCTCCGTGCCAGGCAGTCACCACCTCTGCCTACTGACACCACATAGATCTGACTGATAGTAGGGGTCCTGGCATGCAGAGGCTCCCTGGGGCTGTGTCCATGATCATAAAATAACTTCAAGGTTATGTGAGATCCTCTTGTGTTTGTAATCTTGTTGAGAGATTGCTGTTATTGACAAACTATTTCATAACTAGCATTGTTCATCATTCTCCTCCACCTTACAAGTAACACGGTCTGTTAGGGATCAGCAGTGTTACACACGAGTAGGTCCTATGTTTCCAGTCGTGGGGACATGTGACTGTGGGTAGAGACAGCCGCACTAGAAAACCGAGACATTAAGACCTGACTCCAGTGGAAGAATCAGTCATAACAGAAATTGCCACATCTCAAGGAAGTTGCCCTCACGAGGCGATAAAGACATCCAGTGTGATTCCATCACCTGGGTTACTTCAAAATCCTTTTACCACATCGTTTGTACCCGTCAGTCTGTCCTACCCCAGCAGATCTCTTCTCAGCATTCTGTCAGAGTGGACTCAGCTTGTTCCTCCCTGGTACTTACTCATGGCCATGCATGCCTGATTCTCCTCTGTGATTTTCAGTTCCTGTTTTGCTAACAGTGGTTCCTGTTAGGGTTCAGGCCTACAGCAACTCCCTCCCCAAGGCAGCAGGGCCTCATGGTTTTGCAGGGTCCCAGAGGCCTTAGTCCTCGGTTTTGGCACCATATGATAGGTGAATCAGGTCAACTGGGAGAAAGCACCAGGACACAGACAAAACTCCAGCGGGATAGAGTTTATTAGTAGAGGAAAAAGCACGGGACAGTCTCTGAGATGGAGAAGCTGTCAGTCTACAGGTTGTTGGCTAGGAGTCTTTATAGGGGAGCTTTGTGGGATGCAGAAGGCAGGAAAATATTTTTTTTTAAAGTTAGGTGGGAGAGAGGGAGCCCAGGGCTTATCAGGAGAGAATATCCTCTGTCAAACTGGCCCTTTCCATCCCCTTCCATCAGCCAGGATCTGGGTTATGGGGTAAGGTGTCTATACATTGTAAAACTTATGGGGGAAATATGCTTAACACCACTTCCCTCAG
>NW_008357039.1:1497432-1499625 GCF_000622305.1 Nannospalax galili
TCACCTGTCTCCCAAGTGCTGGGATTAAAGGCATGTACCGCTATGACCAGCATGATTCTAAAACTTTTCAACTATCTTTGAGAGAAGATTGCAAAACCATTCAAAATCATTAAAAGAAAATACAGACACCCTTTAGTCATACAAGGCACTAAATAAATGAAAATATAGTAACCTAACATCTTGTCTCTTTATATAGGCTGCTATGGTAAGGAAATAGCTATAAATTCCACATCGTGTATATTAGTATGGCTGTTTGTATTTTAGTGCTCATGGAAAAATTGAGATCTAGATGAAAACAGAAATAGCCACAGAATCAGTGTTTTTGATGAATGAAGGTAAAAAACGGTACAATGCCAGAAGTTGGCTGCAATCAGTTGCTCAATTCCCAGGCAGTACATGGAATGTTCATCTCTTTTCTGTCGGATTCCCAACTTGATGGTGCTTTATCCCTATCTACAAGCACTGTCTGGCAGCTCAGCATCATGATGAGCATTTCAGTACACAATGAACTCCAAGCTTGATGAAACCGAGTTTTTAAAATGACACAGACGTGAAGAATCAGCTGTGACTTTCCAGAATGACCTCCCCAGCCCTCCACAGGAAATTAGAGAGCGATGAAGTCGCAATGAGTTTCAGAAGAAATGACCTAAAAATAACCTCAAGCTTTCAGTGCTCACCAACTCATTGTGATTCAACACCATGACTGCAGGAGGGAAGAGACGGGAGGAAAGAGGCAAAATGGAGACACCAACCCGGCAGAAGCGCATTGTTAGACCTTTGATTCTTTCATTACCCCAGATCTCCCTGAGGCCAGAAAGGTCACCCAGGACAAGATGCAGCCAATGAGTACATAAACAATGCAACACCAAATACCTGGCACCTCCTGGCCCCACAGCCACCTGTGTGGAAGGAGGAAACTCCATTTTCCTTCCTTAATTGTATCTTAATGGAACATGAAGGATCCAAAGAGTCACTTTGATCAAAACTTGTTATTATCAATTAATATTTTATACTAAATCTTTTAAGGAAACCTAACAAACAATACAGGTGAGATGAAAGTTGAAAATAGAGCCAACCGCTTAGCCTGGGGGTACTTTCCAGGAAAAGAAAATTTTAAAAAAGCTCTGAACCAGGGTCAACCGTGTGGATGACTTCGAAAGGAAGTACTTGGTGCTATCAAGGAGGGCAGGGGGAGGCTTAATTCCCAAGGAGCCATCAGGGAGTAGAGCTGCGGAAAGTATGTCATCCGACCTGCAGTTCCTTTATTTTGTTTTCCCTTGGCTGCATTTTTAATTTTTTTAAAAAAATTATGAGAATTGCACACACGAGCATTGCAAGTGCATCAATTCCACCTCTTCTCAGTCCTCTCAACTCTTTCCATGTCCTCTCCACTCACCTGCAATTCGTTGTCCTCTTCCTTGATCATTGTTACATATATAGATAGATACAGAGATAGACAGATGATAGTTACATAGAGAGATAGGCAGATGATAGACAGACAGGCAGACAGACAGAATAAATGGAGTCCGTTTAGTTGCCTACATGTTTTTAGGGATGACCATTTGGGATCAGATAAGCGACCAGATAGCTAATCCCTGCAGGAAACTGATCGTCCCACCCTCAGTATCTATCAGTTTCCTGTAGATCTTCATCTAGAGGTGGGACTCCATGAAGTTTTCCCCATGCACATTGACATGTCACCTGAGCTTGTCATTATGTAGGTCTTGTCAGGCTACCATACTGTGGAGAGCTCATGGGTATGGCTTCCTGTCATGTCTAGAAAGCATTAACTTAGCAGCATGTGTCTTGTCCCTCTGGATCTTCTAATCTTTTTGTCCCATCTTCCATGATGTTCCTTAAGCCTTAGATGTAGAGGTTGTACTGTAGATGTATCAGTTAGGGTTGGGCACACAGCAGTCACTTATCCTTTGCATTTTGACTAGTTCTTGAACTTTGTGCTAGTCTCCGTCATTTGCAAAAGAAGCTCCTTTGATAAGTGGTGAGACCTCACTTGTCCATAAAAATAAGGATATGTATTTAGAATTAGTACGAAATTGGACTGGTCCAGAAAGTGGCACTAGGAGGTTTTCCTATGTCTGTGAGCTCTCCAGCCCAGAGTATTTGACTATGTTTACACTACCATGCATGGATTCTCTACTGTCGATAAGGCCTTGTAGACAACTGTTGATTAGC
>NW_008357039.1:1499972-1503350 GCF_000622305.1 Nannospalax galili
CATCACCTAAGAATTGTTAAAAAATTACTTCCTTGAGGAGTTCATACAATGTATTTTGATCATATTCAGTGCCCAATCCTCCCCTAACTCCTCCCAGATTCTTTCCTACCTCCCTACCTCAGCTCCTAATTCTTGTCCTAAAATAATACCCATCAAATCCAATTTGTGCTGCCTATATACACCTAGGTGTGGGGCCATCCACTGCATCATGGTGGGCTTACCAGGAGCCTCACCCTTAAAGAAAACTGAGGCTCCTACCCCTGGAGGCCATCAAGCGTCCACAGCTCTTCAGCTAGGGGTACAGGCCCTTGAGCCCCTTTCCAGTCTATGCTGGGATGCCCTGACTGGCTTGAGCTTGCAGGCAGGTAACTACAGCTGCTGGGAGTTCCTGAGTACAGGGGTCCTGTCATGCGCAGAAGACACTGACTCCAGTCCTCCCTGAACTCCGGCTCTTATAATCTTTCCAACCCTTCTTCTGAGATTGTCTTAGGATTCAGTGTTTGGTATGAAGTTTTAAGAACAATCATTCTGACTGCTGCATAGGAAATGGATTCTTTTTTCTGTTTTGTATGTTTTCTTAGACTGTTTTTGAATCTTTAAGAACTTTATATATTTTGATCATATTCAGAACCCCTCCTGTATCTCTTCACAAATCCACCCCCACCTCTTTACCCACCCAATCACTTCCTGTCTTCTATTATTTCTAAGGCCTATGGAGTCTTGATTTGTGCTCCCCATACTTTTAAGGCAGTTAGTATGGAGAGAGGTAAGGAGGCAGAGGACAAGCAGTAGATCAACAGTGATTAGAATGAGAGCAGATTCAGCGTATGTTTCAGAGGCAGATTCAGGAAGATTTGCTGCTTAATGGTATGTGATACGAGGAAAGAGAAGTCAAACATGATCTCCAAATCTTATCGCTAGCTCTTGACAAGCCACGAAGGAAACCGGAAAGCTGGAGTGAGAACAAGTTTGTAGCATCACGGGTGGAGCCCTAATCCACAAGAGTGGCCACAAGTGTACTATGATACTAGGTATTTACAGGTACATAAATCTCTCGTTACACTGTGAACTGTTCAACAGAAGGGACAGTATTTCCCCAAAAGAGCAGAATGATGTGACGCTAACCTAAGAAGAAATATTAGGCACAAAAGTATGCAAAGTTTCAGAAAACTAAACTTTTGGTTTTTGGTTTGTTTACCAACTGTTGGTTTGCCAGAAGGTTTACTTAGTGGAAAGAGAGAGAATTGATTGAAATAAATCTATATTGTTTTCCAATAAACTTTTACTGAGAATTTTTTTATAGAAATGGCCATTTTCCATATATTTTGAGGTGAAATTCAGTGGCTATGTTTCTGCCAACTATTACTGGTAAAATAAAAGTGGGCAATAAATAGCATGGAAGAATATTATTTCCTTTTTCCCTATCACATTTCTGCCTGAATAGAGCCCATCTTTAAGTTTGGCACACTTAAACATGCATGTGTTAAATAAAAGTAGGGCATTTCATATCACCGTTCTACAAACCACCGCACTTTGTTCACAGAACCACAGGTTCTTGTAAATTCGTGCTTTTCACATTCCTTATGAAGAACATTTACTGGCAGAGAGGAAACAACTTCATATCCTTGGACCATCTGTGGGTTGAATCTAAAAAGATGAAGCAGGCCCAAAGTGGCCTTGAAGCTTCCAACTGCATCTTCGTGCAAAGGTAGCATTTCGTTCTGTGTTCCTCGTGATTACTGCTGCTGACCTCAAGAGAGCAGAGTCACACTCTCTGTAGCTGTGAGTTTCACATTTGAGGAGTGTCCTTACTGAGATTGAAGATACTTTAAAGATATGTCAGTACTGAACAAATTCATTTTTGTTATTATCCTTAAAGTTTAAATGATAAGACAGAATAATCATTTATGGAGATTTACATTGTCAGAGTTGAAAAATTACGACAAAAAAACTTTAAAATGTCCCAAGTCAAAAATTGTGGAGCATTTCTGTTTTGGGGTGTTTGAATTAGAGATGATCAATTAATGAAATCAACGCAATTATTCCAACATATGATAGACTCTGAAATTGGAAATACTTCTGTTCCCAACCATTTCAAATAAAAAATACTCAGTTTGTACAAGGTGTACAATGTGTAAGCAATTCAGACATGACTCACAGAACATGTTAAGAGGTGCCAGTGCGATGCCATTTCATATAAGGTACTTGGGCATCCATGGATTTGGGAGTTTGCAGTATGGGTTCCTATAACCCTGTGGATACTGAGGACTTCAAACAGATGGGCTACATTGATCTTATGGCTTCTTTATACCCAGAGTACCACAGATTGTCTTATGTGCAGACAGCATTTTGAGAAAACAGTCCTAAGTAGCCTATTACATCAGATGTTCTTTAATGTAGCTTATTCAGTGTATGAGTACAGACAGATCGTATAAGTTTAGAAAGAATAATGCTGAACTGATTAGTCTCAGTTCATCATATCAGGAGACATACTGTAGATTGTCTCATTGTTAGTGATATTCAGTCTGATTAGTCAGCCAGGGTGATTATGATAAGACTTTCCATTGCAAAGTTACAAGTTCATTCTTCACAATTAATAAGTAGTTGTAGAGAGACAGTTTGAAATCATGTAAACATCCAGGGATTCCTGAAACTCTAGCCCATTGGTCTCCATGATGCTGCATGCCTGCTCAACTAATACTATTAGAGACATTTTTATTCTACAGTAAGAAAGAATTCTTCTCCCTTCATTCTTTTTTCTTTCTTTTTTTTAATGTGTGTGTGGGGGTACTCATGTGTATGTGCATGTTGAAAGTAGAGGTTGAATTTGGGGATCTTTCTTGATTTCATTCCACCTTATTTTTTGAGACAAGGTCTCTCACTGATTGGCTACATTGGCTGGCTAGCAAGCTCTAGGGATGCTCTTGTCTTTGCCTCCCCAGATTATAGGCAAAACACCACCGGGTCCAGCTTTTCACATGTGGTCTGAATTCAGATCCTGATACCTGTAAGCAAGTACTCTACCCACTTAGCAACCTCCCTAGAAACTCCCCTTAATTAATTTATATTCACTCACTGTGAATTCCTACTAATGAGCTATAATTCTTTATTATCGTTTATTTGATGCTTAAAATGCTCCTGCCAAGAGACCACCAGCCTTTTCGTGAGACTGCTTTTCTTTTGTATGTTGAAAAAAAATTAAGTTGAAGGGCATTAGACAAAATAACTGGCTACAATACTTTAAAACTCAGCATGGAGTACAGAAGAAGATGGAGGAATTATGTGGGTCAGAGAAAGCAAAGGAGACCTCCCCCCTAACTATAACATAGGAACTAAGGTTCTACTATCAAACAATATGTCTGTACAATGGCAAAATAT
>NW_008357039.1:1503874-1506159 GCF_000622305.1 Nannospalax galili
GTGCATTTCGCATAACAGAGGGGCACGACCGTGTAGATAAACACAGAACGAGTAATGACTTAAGAACAAATACGAGTGTCAACATGAAGGCACAGTAAAGGGCTTACAAGAACTCTGTGTACTATACGCTAATATTTCTGAAAGTCTATTATCACACCAAAAATACCTATTTTTGAGATAGGGTCTTATGTTGGCCTTGCTTCCTATGTAGGTTGCTAACCATGAACCTGCTTCATCTCTAAAGTGCTGGGATTACAGGCTATTTATACAGTGCTGGGGACTGAACCCAGGGCCTCGTGCATGCTAGGCAAGCACTCTACCAACTGAGCTGCATCCCTCACTCCTGTTATTACATCAGCATTTTAAAATACACCAATTAGCCTCTGTTTTACTTAGATACGTAACACAGCAATGGTTATCACACATCACCGCCGGGCATATGGCCCTTGCTAGTCTGTGCAGAGCACACAGGAAGCGTCAGGGGCAGGAAGACTTCCATCGCTGGGCACCTCCAGGTCTGAGATCCACCCACATTTACCACCTGAGATAACTTGGTTATCAACTTGACTGGATCTGGAATCAAGTAAAACACATCCTCGGGGCACTCCTGTGAGGGACTTTCTTGATCTAATTGTTGGAAGTGGGAAGATCCACCCGAGGTGTGTGTGGTATCTTCTGGAGGCAGCCCATGTGAAAAAGGACATGGAAGAAGAAAGCTTGTGTTTGGCCAGCTTGCCTTCCCTCCTGCTGGCAAGTGCATCTGTCCTGTTGCTATAACATTCCATCTCTGATACTAGAACTGGTTTCTTTGGACTTTCAATATAGAATGAAGACCAGCAGCACTCCAAGAATCTTCTAGACTTGCAGCACCAGACTGGGACTGCTGGGACATCCAATCTGGTCGACTGAACTCTGCTGGGTTCTCAGCCTTTCCAGTGGGAGAGGGTCATTAATGGGCAACCCAGACCATATTGTGGCCAATCTAATAAATCCCCTTTTAACTTTTTACATTTATTCTATCAGCACTGTTCCTTTAGAAACCCGTGACTAACATACCACTTAATACTTAGGCACAGTGATGTTGCTGCTGGCTTTGTAACAAAAAGAAGTCCTCCCCCAAATTTTACATTTGATAATTTTAAGCCTAAATCACTAAGATTTAAAGCCAATTATTTTCTTTTGGTAACTGCTACATATATGAACTGATTTCTCAGAGCTGGCTTCATAAGTGTTCTGTTGCATGTAATCGCAAGGGGTTCAGTGTTTGATTTAACACACTCTTATGACCTAAACTTTTAAGTGTTAAAGGCAGGACTTCACACTTCACACTGGCTCTTGCAACGTAGGCTCCCTTTCTTGCTACAAGCCTGCGTGGCACCTTTGTGTAATCTTGACACCCATGAGTGTGGTGTGGTGAGAAAACTGCCCTACACGACTTCAGAGGGATGCAACCCTATCCAAGGCGGGCGTCCTCGCTGGTGGACTGCAGCTGCATTTCAAGACTCATTCCTCTCCTTGATCAGATGATTTTATGCAGCATACCACGTTATCCAGAGGCCAAGACTCTCATATACTTCAATAGTAGTATACAAATTATGTTCCAGCTACAGGAAAGGATTGGCCTTTGGAAGAAAAGTATAACATTGCCTCTTGACTTCGGTCACGTTCTTCCATGGAGAGGGGACATAGGATTTCAAGCTTTTCTGCAATTTGTACCAAGTATTAAGGTAAGATTAGCCACCCAGACCACATACTGCACGTTACAGCTCAGACCACATACTGCACTTACAGCCCGGACCACATACTGCACATTTCAGCCCGGACCACATACTGCACGTTACAGCCCGGACCACATACTGCACGTTACAGCCCGGACCACATACTGCACTTACAGCCTAGACCACATACTTCATGTTACAGGACCATGCGGTTGCAGTGCTGCTCACTTCTACTTCCCTTTACTTCTTCTTTACTGTGGTACTGATGACAACCAGCAGCACTTGAACGAGGGAGGCCAAAGATGGTCTCACACAGACTCACTAGCTATAAATTCATCAGGAAGCCAAAAGCCTTGCCAGCCCCTGGAGTGGTCGTGATATACAACCAACAGATGCCCCTTCACGGGGCAGAGTCATGCTCTACGTGGGTGGAGTAGCTTTTCAAGCAGATACTCATTTATAAAGCAAAGGTGACTGCACAGGGCTTGATGTTGGATTTAACACACTGCCACTCTAAGGTCTAAACTAGACTCAAAAGTCAAGAAAATGAGGCAATAATGTTTGGGC
>NW_008357039.1:1507056-1507998 GCF_000622305.1 Nannospalax galili
AGGCTCAACTATAAGATAGAACTCTTTCCTTTCTCAGTCCCCAATTAGGAAAAATACCCAAGTATCAAGAAGGGTTTGCTTGACCAAGGGTTAATGATACAGGCACAACATTTCATAAGTAGATGAAGGAGAGAAAGAAAAACGGGGAGTAAAAGATAGGGCTAAGCTGCCAAATGTTCATCCATGAAAATAACTACGAATAATTGAGTATTCCTGGTTTTGACAGCGGTCCAGCAGCAGATGCCGCAGCACGCTGTCTCTTCCAGCCCAACTGAAGCAGACGGATGAGGGAGGGTCTGTGGGAGTTGTTCCCTAGAGACAGACTTCTGCCAGCTGGGTGGAGGTCAATGTGGGATGGCTTTATTTATCTATTTTTACCTTCCTAAACTCCCTTTGGTAACTGGGCTCAGCTATTTCCAGCTCCCTGCAGTTGGATGGGCAGCCAACTTCTCCTTGTTATATATAACATGGAGTGGTTACAGTAAATCAGTTAAGATGGACGACAGGCACATGGGTTCTGAATACAAAGCGTGTGTACGCACTAAAACTTGACCATGAGGAGGCTCACAACTGACTCAGATGAAAGAGTAAGGAAGGCAACTGTTGCTTTCTTCAAGGAAACACTCAAATGCTCATGAAGTTTTCTATTACGGTTCTCAAGATCATACTTAACAGAGAAGAGCCCACAGGGCTCTGTAGCAAGAACATCCAAGTGGGGGGATGGTGATGAAGGAACATAAGGGACTTTGATCTGCAATCAGCTAGGTGCCTTTTGGTCAAGCCATCTACCTTTTTGGAAAAAGTTGAATGAAGAAAACGTATAAAATGCCAAAACAACAATGTTCAAATGGTGCTTCATAAACTAATTCTAGGGCCTTTTTAATCTAAACTATGGCACACCCACAAACGGGCAGTATTGGCATCCAGAGAGCTCACTAGGAA
>NW_008357040.1:0-1279 GCF_000622305.1 Nannospalax galili
TTAGGTTCAGGCATAGGGTTAGGTTTAGGGCCACATGTAGGGTTAGGCTTACATTTAGGTTTACGTGTAGGGTTAGGGCTAGGTTTAGGGTTAGTTTTAGTTGTAAGGTTTGCATTCAATTAGTGTTCAGTTTGGGCCTAGGATTTTGTTTAGGGTTAGTATTAAGTTTAGACTCTGGGTTAGGGTTAGGGCAAGGTTTACATGTAGGGTTAAGTTTAAGTTCAGTAGGTAACAGTAGGTCTAGGGTTATGTTTAGGGTTAGGGTTGGGATAGAGTAAGGATTAAGGTTATTGTTAGGGATAGGGTCATGGTTAGGTTTAGGGTAAGGGGTATGTTTAGGTTTAGAATTGTTTTTTAAAGTTTAAGGTTAGGGCAAGTTTAAGCTTTCTGTTGGGTTAGAGTGAAGTTTCAGATTTTGTTAGGGTTAGGTTTAGGGTTGGATCTAGGTTTATGTTTTTGTTAGCATTAGGGTTAGGCTTAGGGGTAGAGTTAGGGTGAGGATTTTGTTTAGGGTTAGGATTATCTTTAGGGTTAGGTTTAGGGCTAGGGTTAGGACTAGAGCTATGTTTAAGGTTAGGGTTAAGTTAGAGTTAGGGATAGGGTTAGGGTTATGGCTAGGGCTACTGTTAGACTTAACTGTAGGGTTAGGCTTACTTTTAGAATTAGGGCTGGTTTGGGGCTAAGCTAGGTTTTGGGCTAAAAGTTAGGCAGAAGGTTAGGGTTATGGTTAGGGTTAATTGCAGGGTTAGACAAAGGTTTAGGAATAGGCTTAGTGTGAGGGCTTGCATTAGGATTGATTTAGGGATAAGTTCATGGTTAGGATTAGGTTTAGTGTTAGGGTTTAGGGTTAGGTTTGTAGCTAGGGCTAGTGTTAGGTCTAGGGTGTTGTGACCAGCTCAATATTGAAACACAGTGATCAATGTCCACCCACAATCCCCCAATGTGACATCACAATGCTCTACTGTGACATCACAATGCAGCAGTCTGCCAACACTATGGACAAATGTGCCATTACATTGCTCCAATGTGCTATCTCAATGTTACAATATGAATTTACAATGTTCCATTGTGCCATCATTCTGCCATCACAATGCACCATTGTGTCATTCCTATGATTCACTGTGTCATTACGATGCTCGATATGCAAATACGGTGCTCAGTGTCCCCTCACAATTCCCCAATGTGACAAAACAATGCTCCAATGTGTCACCAAAATGCTGACTGTGATATCCTAATGCTCCAGTGTGACATTAAAATGCTCCAAAGTGTCACTACAATG
>NW_008357041.1:0-417 GCF_000622305.1 Nannospalax galili
CTGCCTGAAGTTCTGCCCACTGTGAAGACTTTCCTTCCCCAGTGTCCTTCACGATTGTTCCAGAAATTGGCTATAATGCCACAGCTGTCCACTTCTGAGTGGTGTCTGCGTAGTGTGCAGAACCATCTGTAAACCAAGCCCTAGTCTTCTCTTCCTCAGTCAACCAATCGTAGGGCACACCCCATGAAGCTATAGGTGCATGCTTGAGAACAGGAGGCATCATAACAGGAGTAGGTACTATAAGCATTTGGGAAACTTCTTCACGTAACTTCCTTGTTCCCTCCGGGCCTGCTCGGGCCCGATCACATATATGCCACTTCCATTTGATAATGGATTGTTGCTGTGCACTGCCTACTTTATAGCTTGGGGGGGGGGGTTCAGATAACACCCAGCTCATGATGGGCAGCTCCAGTCTCA
>NW_008357042.1:0-530 GCF_000622305.1 Nannospalax galili
TTGGTTGTGGTCAGAGTGTTTTGTCACAGCAATGGAGAGACAAACTAAGACTGTCCCCTGGAACTGGAGTTACGGACAGTTGTTAGCTGTCATGTAGGTGCTGGTGTCCCCTGGAACTGGAGTTACGGACAGTTGTTAGCTGTCATGTAGATGCTGGGATTCGAACCCGGGTCTTCTGCAAGAACAACCAGTGTTCTTAACCACTGAGCCATCTCTCCAGCCCTGGTTAAGGTATTTTTCTATTCTAGAGCTGTACTGGGTTCCATTTATCATTTGCTAAATCACTTTGTAAAGGTTTCTTTTTCCTGGCAGATGCCTACAAATATATCTTTTGTATTTCTTCAAACGCAACAACTAGAGTTCTCTAACAGTCTGACCTGGGGTCTGCCCCCATGTGAACATGCACCCGATCATGCTTTTCTCCCTGTGCGATTTCTTTTCCTTCTTCTGTACATGTGTGTGCGGTGTGCATTCCTGTGTATATGGACACGTGTGTGGGCAGGTGCCTGTGTGTGGAGGCCCAAGGTTGA
>NW_008357043.1:0-1088 GCF_000622305.1 Nannospalax galili
ACTGAAGGTCTGACAAATTCCAAAAGATCAGCTAGCCTTCAGTCTACAGCAATAAGACGAACTCACCTGTGAGAGAGAAGGCAAGCAGCAAGAAGCCAGGTGTTCTCCTCTGCCTTGGTCTTTTATACTGGCTGCCATCAGGAGCTAACGCCCACATTTAGGGTGTGTCTTCCAGCTTTAGATGAACCAATCAAGAAGATCTCTTTCATTTCGGTTAATCCCAGATCCATTCAAGTTGACACCCAGGATTAGCCATCACAGGGACCACCGCAGAAGAGGGAGCAGAGGGACTGTAAGAGCCAGAGAGGATGTCCATGATCCTATGGAAGCAGGGTCCTAGGAACTCCTGGGAACCTGCTTATATGATTCTGTGGCAAAGATGTCAGCATATACAAGTCTGAGCATAGAACAAACAGCAATCCAGCATAGAACTAGGAAAATGGACAACAGACTCCAAACTAAAGGACTGTTGGCAACTGACTGCTGCTAGATCAGCTGCTGGAGCTGATCTTCCTAAAACAAGGGACTCTAGATAGCCTGACTAAACTCTGTGGATGTACTTGCACTGGGGACTGGCTGAGGACACTGACAACACATTGGGCAGTAACAGGGATGACAGAGTATATGGGCTCCAGTTGGGGGCAGGGTCTATAGTAAGGTGCCATTTGGAACGTGGGTATAAAAATGAATAAGATTGTTTTGGATGTTCTGTGTGAACTGCACACACACACACACACACACACACACACAAATCAGTAAAAAATATAAACATGGCTGGAGCAATGGCTTAGGAGTTAAGAGCAAAGAGTGCTCTTGCAGAGGACCTGGGTTCAATTCCCAGCACCATTATAGTGGCTATGAACCATCCTTAACCTCAGTTACAGGGGATTTCAAAGCTCTCTTCTGACCTCCACAGCATTCCATGACACGTGTGCACTCACGTACATGCAGGCAATACATTCATACACATAAAAATAATTTCAAAAAAATTTTAAATTACCATTATATTAATCATTTGAGTATTTCATGCGAGCAACCAATGTATCATTTTACAACATAGTAGATTCTGTTTTCATGTGCTTAATATT
>NW_008357043.1:2571-2688 GCF_000622305.1 Nannospalax galili
TCTAAAAGCAAAACGTTTTTTAAAGTGTGGGAAATATTTTTTTAAAAAGTACATCATATGCCATTATCAGTCCTCCTCTATTTAAATGCTCACTAATATACACATTAAAACATAAAT
>NW_008357044.1:0-28694 GCF_000622305.1 Nannospalax galili
GATGGTACTATGTAGAATTGTGTGGTCAAATTTGCTGATTGTGAGGGGACACTGAGTACCGTATTTGCATATTGAGCATGATGACGACACAAAGGATCATGCTAATGACACAATTGCACATCATGTTGGCACAATGAGCATTGTGATGGCCTATAGGTGCGTTGTGATGGCACAAGGGAACCTAGAGAAAACATATTATTAAAATGTTATGGCACATTTAGCCATATAATGGCACAAGTGGGGATAAGGGTGACACGTTGGAGCATTGAGATTTCACATTGGAGCACTGTGGTGTAACAGTGGATGACTGTGAAGTCATATTGTAATCTTGTGATGGCACCATAAAGCATTTTGATTTCACATGGAGCAATAATGTTGGCACATTGAAGCATTTTGATGTCACATTGGAGCATTGTGAAGTCATATTGTAACATTGTGATGGCCCCATGGAGCATTGTGGTGTCACATATGAGGATTGTGATGTGACAAGGGAATATTGTGAGGGGATATTGTAAAATTGTGATGACATATTGGAGCAATACAATGGTACTTTGGAAGGTAGTTTTGGCACATCAGAGCCTTGTGATGTCATATTAAAGCATTGTGAAGTCAAAATTGTACATTGTGAAGTCATATTGTAACAATCTGAATGGCAAATTGCAATATCGTCATGTCACATTGGAGCATTGTGATGTCTCACTGGATAGCATTGTGATGTCACATTAGAGGATGGTGATGTCACATTGGAGCATTGTGATGTCTCACTTAGCATTGTGATGTCACATTAGAGGATGGTGATGTCACATTGGAGCATTGTGATGTCTCACTTAGCATTGTGATGTCACATTAGAGGATGGTGATGTCACATTGGAGCATTGTGATGTCTCACTTAGCATTGTGATGTCACATTAGAGGATGGTGATGTCACATTGGAGCATTGTGATGTCTCACTTAGCATTGTGATGTCACATTAGAGGATGGTGATGTCACATTGGAGCATTGTGATGTCTCACTTAGCATTGTGATGTCACATTAGAGGATGGTGATGTCACATTGGAGCATTGTGATGTCTCACTTAGCATTGTGATGTCACATTAGAGGATGGTGATGTCACATTGGAGCATTGTGATGTCTCACTTAGCATTGTGATGTCACATTAGAGGATGGTGATGTCACATTGGAGCATTGTGATGTCTCACTTAGCATTGTGATGTCACATTAGAGGATGGTGATGTCACATTGGAGCATTGTGATGTCTCACTTAGCATTGTGATGTCACATTAGAGGATGGTGATGTCACATTGGAGCATTGTGATGTCTCACTTAGCATTGTGATGTCACATTAGAGGATGGTGATGTCACATTGGAGCATTGTGATGTCTCACTTAGCATTGTGATGTCACATTAGAGGATGGTGATGTCACATTGGAGCATTGTGATGTCTCACTTAGCATTGTGATGTCACATTAGAGGATGGTGATGTCACATTGGAGCATTGTGATGTCTCACTTAGCATTGTGATGTCACATTAGAGGATGGTGATGTCACATTGGAGCATTGTGATGTCTCACTTAGCATTGTGATGTCACATTAGAGGATGGTGATGTCACATTGGAGCATTGTGATGTCTCACTTAGCATTGTGATGTCACATTGGTGCATTGTGATGACATATAGGAGCAATATAATGGCACATGGGGCCATAGTATTGGCACATTGGAGCCTTGTGATGTCAAATTGGAGCATTCAGAAGTCACAATGGAATGTTGTGAAGTCATATTGTAGCATTGTGATGGGACACTGAAGCAATATAATGGCACATGGGTCGAAAGTGTTGACACATTGGAGCATTGTGATGTGACATTGGAACATTGGGTAGTCAAATTGTAACATTGTCATGACATATTGGAGCACTCTAATGTCACACGTGGCATTAGTGTTGAGATTTTGGAGCATTGTAATGGCACATTGGAGTATTGTGATTTCACATTGGAGGATTGTGATGACAACCAGGAGTGCTGTGATGACACAATCAATCATTTTGAAATAATAATGTAACATTGTGGAGAATTGTGATGACACAATCCAACATTGTGAAATCACAATGTAACATTGTGATGGCACAATGAATTATTGTGATGTCAAAATGTAACACTGTGAAGTTGTATTGTAATATTGTGATGCCAAATTGGGGCAATAAAATAGTATGTGGGGGTGATAGTGTTGACATATTGGAGAATTGTGATGTCACATTCAAGCATGGCGATGTCACAAGGGAATATTCAGAAGACCTATTGTAACATTGTTGGCATACTGGAGCAATATACTAGAACATGGATCTATGGTGTTGGCCGATTAAAGGATTGTCATGTCACATTCGAGTATCATAATTCCATATTTGTACACTATGCAGTAATATTGTAACATGGTGATGGCACCATGGAGCATTGTGATGTAACAATGAATCATTGTGAATTCATATTGTAACATTGTGATGGCACATTTGGGACCACAGTTTTAGCACATTGGAGCATTGTGATGTTATAACAGAACATTGAGAAGTTATATTGTAGCATTTTGAGGGCATGTTGGAGCAATATATTGGCACATTGGGCTATTGTATTGGCTCATTGGAGTATTGTGATGTCACAAAGAACACTGAGAAGTCGTAGCTTAGCACTGTGATGGCACATTGAAACAATACAATGGCACATGGGGCGATAGTGTTACACTGGAGCATTGTGATGTCACAATGGAATATTGTGAAGTCATATTGCAACTTTGTGTTGTCACATTGGAGCATTGTGATGTCAGAATGGAATATTGTGAAGTCATATTGCAACTTTGTGTTGTCACATTGGAGCATTGTGATGTCAGAATGGAATATTGTGAAGTCATATTGCAACTTTGTGTTGTCACATTGGAGCATTGTGATGTCAGAATGGAATATTGTGAAGTCATATTGCAACTTTGTGTTGTCACATTGGAGCATTGTGATGTCAGAATGGAATATTGTGAAGTCATATTGCAACTTTGTGTTGTCACATTGGAGCATTGTGATGTCAGAATGGAATATTGTGAAGTCATATTGCAACTTTGTGTTGTCACATTGGAGCATTGTGATGTCAGAATGGAATATTGTGAAGTCATATTGCAACTTTGTGTTGTCACATTGGAGCATTGTGATGTCAGAATGGAATATTGTGAAGTCATATTGCAACTTTGTGTTGTCACATTGGAGCATTGTGATGTCAGAATGGAATATTGTGAAGTCATATTGCAACTTTGTGTTGTCACATTGGAGCATTGTGATGTCAGAATGGAATATTGTGAAGTCATATTGCAACTTTGTGTTGTCACATTGGAGCATTGTGATGTCACAATGGAATATTGTGAAGTCATATTGCAACTTTGTGTTGTCACATTGGAGCATTGTGATGTCACATTACAGCAATATAATGGCACATGAGGTGGTTCTCACGTTGGAGCATTTTCATTTCACAGTGGATGACTTTGAAGTCACAATGGAACATTGTGATGTCAGAATGGATCATTATGAAGTCATATTGTAACATTGTGATGGCACATTGGAGCAATATAATGGCACATTGGAGCATTGCGAAGTCAAATTGTAACGCTGTCATGACAAATTGAAGCAATATAATGTCACCAGTGGCTCTTGTTGAGACTTTGGAGCAATGTAATTCCACCTTGGAGCATTGTGATTTCACTGTGGAGCATTGTGATGATACAATCGAACTCTGTAAAATCAAATGTAACATTGCGATGGCACAATGGAGAATTGTGATGTCAAAATGTAACATTTAGAAGTTATATTGCAACATTGTGATGCCAAACTGGGGCAATATAATGGCACGTGTGGCCATAGTGTTGGCATATTGGAGCACTGTCATGTCAAAATCTAGCATTGAGATATCACAAGGGAACATTCAGAAGTCATAATGTAACATTATTGGCATATTGGAGCAATAAACTAGCACATGGACCTATGGTGTTGACAGATTAAAGCATTGTGATGTCATATTACAACATTGTGATGACAAAGTCTAGCAATATAATGCATGTGGGGCGATAGTGCTAGACATTGGAGCATTGTGACATCACAATTGAGTATTGTGATATCACAATGGAACGATGAGAAGTCATATTTTAAGACTGTGATGGGACATTAGAGCAATATAATGGGACATGAGATAACAGTGTTGGCACATTGGTGCACTGTGATGACATAATCGAGCATTGTAAGTTCACACTGGAAGATTGTGAATCATATTGTAACATAGTGATGACACCAAGGAGCACTGTGATGTAACAGTGAAACACTATTAAGTCATATTGTAAAATTTTGATGGAACATTGGAGCAAAATAATGGCACATGGGGTTATAGTGTTGGCACATTGGAGCATTGTGATTTCACAATGGAACATTATGAAGTCATATTGTACCACTGTGAGGTCACATTGGGGGACTGTGATGGGACATTGAGCACTATGTTTCCATATTGAGTATAATGACGACAAAATGAATTATTGTAATGACACAAATATGCATAGTGATGGCACAATGGGCATTGTAATGTCACAATGGAACATTGTGAATTCATATTGTTACATTGTCTTGGCAAATTTGAGCATTGTGGTGTCTCATTGGAGAATTGTGTTGTCATATTGGATAACTGTGATGTCACAATTGAACACTGTGAAGTCATATTGTAACATTGTGATGGCACCATAGAGCATTGTGATGGCACATGAAGTGATAGTTTTGGAACACTGAAGTATTGCGATGTCACATTGGAGCATTGTGAAGTCATATTTGAGCATTATAATGTCACAATTGAACATTGTGAAATCATATTGTAATATTGTGATGGCACCATAGAGCATTGAGATCGCACTTGGTGCCATAATGTTGGCACATTGAATCACTGTGAGGTCATATTTGAGCAATATGAAGTCAAAATACAAAATTGTGAAGTCATATTGTGACATTGTGATGGTACCATGAAGCATTGTGATTTCACATTTGAGATTGTGATGTGACAAGAGAACATTGTGAAGGCATTTGGAGCATTGTGATGACATATTGGAGCAATATAATGGTACTTGGGGAGATAATGTTGGCACATTGGAGCATTCTGGAGTCATATTAAGGCATTGTGAAGTCAAAATTGAATATTGTGAAGTCATATATGTAACACTCTGAATGGCAAATTGGAATATTGTGATGTCATATTGGAGCATTGTGATGTCACATTGGAGCATTGTGATGTCACACTGGATAATTGTGATGTCACAATGGAATATTGTGATGGCATATTCGAGCAATATACTTGCACATGGACCTATGTTGTTAGCAGATTAAAGCATTGTGATGTCACACTGGAGCATTGTAATTGCACATTGGTAGAATTTGCATTCATACTGTAACACGGTGATGGCACCATGGAGCATTGTGATGTAACAATGAAACACTATGAAGTCATATTGTAACATTATGATGGCACATTTGAGACCATAGTGTTAACACATTGGAGCATTGTGATGTTATAACGGAACATTGAAAAGTCATATTGTAGCATTTTGATGGAATATTGGAGCAATATATTGGCACATGGTGCGATAGTATTGGCTCATTGTAGTATTGTGATGTCACAAAGGAACACTCAAAAGTCATAGGTTAGCATTGTGATGGCACATTGAAACAAAACAATGGCATATAGGGCGTTAATGTTACATTGGAGCATTGGGATGTCACAAAGGACCACAGAGAATTCATATTGTAACATTTTTATGGCACTATGGAGCAATATATAGACACATGGGGCAATAGTATTGGCATACTGGAGCATTGTGACCCCTCAATGGAGCATTCTGAAATGACAAAGAAACATTGTGAAGTCATCATAAAATTTTGATGGCACTATGGAGCAATGTAATAACACATGGAGCAATAGTGTTGGAATATTGGAGCATTGTGATGTCATCTTGGAACATTGTGATGTCACAATGGAGCATTTTGAAGTTATATTGTAACCGTGCGATGGCGCATTGGAGCAATAGAATGGCACATGGGGAAATAGTGTTCTCACATTGCAGTACTGTAGTGTCACATTTTGAAGTCATATTGTTACCTTATGATGGCACGTTGAAGCAATATAATGGCACATGTGGTGATAGTGTTGGCACATTGGAGCATAGTGACTTCACAATAGGGCATTGTGAAAGTTATATTTTAATAGTGTAGTGGTTCCTTGGAGCAATAGATTGGCACATGGGGAAACAGTGTTGTGATGTCACATTTCAAAGTCATATTGCTACATTGTGATGGCACATTGGAGCAATATAATGGCACACGAGGAGATAGTTTGACACATTGGAGCATTGTATTGTAACAATGGAACATTGTGAAGTCATATTTTAATATTTTGATGCCATAATGGAGAAATATAATAACACATGGGATAATAGTTTTGAAATATTTGAGCATTGTGATGTTAAAATGTAACATTGTGAAGTTATATTGGAACATTGTGATGCCAAATTGGGGCAATATAATGGCACGTGGGTCGATAGTGTTGGCATATTGGAGCATTTTGATGCCACATTCAAGCACTTTGATGTCAAAAGGGAACATTCAGAAGTCATATTGTAACATTGTTGCCATATTGGAGCAATATACTAGCACATGGAACTATGGTGTTGGCAGATTAAAGCACTCTGATGTCACATTAGAGCATTGTAATTGCACATTGGTACATTTTGCAGTCATATTGTAACACGATGATGACACCAAGGAGCACTGTGATGTAACAATGAAACATTGTGAAGTCATATTGTAACATTGTGATGGCACATTTGGGACCATAGTGTTAGCATATTTGAGCATTGTGATGTTATAACGGAACATTGAGAATTCATATTGTAGCATTTTGATGGCATATTGGAGCAATATATTGGCACATGGAGCGATAGTATTGGCTCATTGGAGTATTGTGATGTCACAAAGGAACACTGAGAAGACATAGGTTAGCATTGTGATGGCACATTGAAAAAAGAAAATGACAAATGGGGCGATAGTGTTACATTGGAGCATTGTGATGTCATACATGAACTTTGAGTTCATTGAATATATCTATAATTGCTATTTTGAAAGCAGTGCCTTCTGTACCACCTAAGTTGGTCATCTCATGAGATATTGTGATAGGTGTACTGAACGCTGCAGGAAAGGATCAATATCAAATCAGCCAAAATATGAAAAGTAGATGAATCTGGAAAAAGGTATGTGGTACAATAAGATTTTAATTTTTATTTTACATTTTCATAAAACTAACATCTAAATGAAATAACTAACAAACTATACACCCTTAATACACTGGATAAAAGTGTTCTTTCTATAATTTTCCTTCCTGGGATGCTGAAGGAATAATATGAACACAACTGATCATTTGACAGTAGTATTTTCACTCTAAATTAATATACTGAAATTCTAGGTCATAATCCTGCTCTTCTAAAGTTAAATCCAAAAAATAGCTGTTTAAGGGGATTCTGGATTACATTCTTTCTTCTGCTATTTCCTGAGCATATCCTCCATTCCATATTCTATAGCACTTGGTCTCTGAAGTCTAATTCAGCCAAAAGAATTTCCCCTATTGCTTGGTAAGGCATATACTACCAGTCTTATCTAACTACCCTAAGAAGATCCATCTTCTTTCTCCACTTGTTTGGCCAAGCCTAAAGTGAGAGCTCCAAGACTAGGCCAGATTTGGGCTGGTCCTGAGAACCCATTTACCTAACACAATCAAGTCACTATCCTCCTGCTCTGGGACTAGGCTAGTACAACCTGTTGTAGAGCACCAGACAAGCCTGACAAGTGTACCTGTCACCATGAATCCAAGAAGCTTTTTTACAATACCTGGAGACTAGTACAAAGTTCCACAACTTGTCAAACATAGGGAATACATATCTGTGAGGTGTCCAGCCTTAAGTGACACGTATGCAATGCAACTTCTACACCTAAATCTCGGAGGACATCACAGAACGTCTGCAGAAAAATATGAATGCAGCTCTGAAGTCTCACCAGAGAAGTTTCCTGATTCAACAGACAGTGATTAATCCAGAGACCCACAACTGCTCAAAGTGCAGAGAATAAGAGACTTCATGGTACTTGTCCTTTAGTAGGACACCTATATCAAATTTAGTCCACTCAATGCTCAAAAATTAGGAAAATTGTAAGAGCGAGATGTGGTGAATGACCTCAAGGAAACAGTTTTCCAGATAGCTGGATAATTACTCATATGAATTCACAGCAATGCTGACAGCATGCACAAGACCCACATTTTCGGAAGCCATACAAAATCCCAGCATAGAAATGGGGATGGGTTTGCAAAATCTCAACCTTAGCTGAGTAACTATTGACAGCCAGTAGTTGTCGGGAAAGGAAGAGCCAGTTTTCATTACGATGTGACACTAGATAGGTTTACCAAGCTGCAGTAGATTGAACCACACCAAAGGGCATTTGGGGACACAAACTTTACACAGTAGGCTTTAATGTATATTAATTTAAATATGATGTTCTGTGGATGAAATTTGTGAAAACATTGTTCCCTTATCTTTGGTCCTCTACAAACTTCATTCTTTTTATATTTCTTGGCTGAGTCTGTGAAGATTCCTTGATTTCTACATACTGTATCAAAAATCCTCCCCCTACATTATCATTTCCTTTCTCTCTCTTCTTGTCTTTTCTTATTTCACTTCAAATCTCCTATCAGCATCTGAAATATTATACATATTTGTCTTTGCTCTATTTAGTGGAATAGAAGTTGTTATGGTTGTGATTATTATAATGGCTTACTTTCACTGTTGTATATCATGACCTACAGCATCAATGCTCACTAAAGAGTGTGTATATATGTGAAGAAAGAAAGAATGAAAGAAAGAAAGAAAGAAAGAAAGAAAGAAGAAAGCAAGGAAGGAAGGAAGAAAGAAAGGAAGGAAAGAAGGAACGAAGGAACGAAAGAAGGAAGGAAGGAAGAAGGAAGGAAACAAGGAAGGTGGGAGCTACAGCTATGTGTTGTGTTTTCAATGTATATTATAGATGGAAAACATGTCTTGTGGCTGAAAAACTGGCTTAACAGTAAGTGCAGTTGCTGGCAAAGCAAGGTAACCTGAGTTCAAATCCCCAGCATCTTCAACTTCCAGGCATGGCCATATACATCTGTAGCCCCAGCAGTGGTGTGTGGAGGCAGGAGAATCTCTGCAACACTCTGACTAACAAATTAACAGAAATGGTGAACTTCAAGTTCAGTGAGAGGTCCTGTCTTGGAAAATAAGATACAGAAAAATGGAAGAAGATTCCCAATGTCTTCCTATGGCATCCACATGTGCATCCACAGCCACCTAAGTATGTGTGCATACATAACACACACACGCACACACGCACATACACACACAAACACACACAAGAAGCTCATTTTCTAGTACCTTACTGCATCCTTATGATATCCCTATGAGATACAGAGATCTTGAGGTAATTATATTGTGATATTCTTTCCTATACAGCACTAACATAACCTCTCAAAGCAAATTAAAATAATGAAGTGGTGATGAAAATGCCATGGCTTTTGCCTCCAATCTGAGCCATGGTATTATGTGATGAGAAGAGACTGGGATTCCTTGGGAGACCTCAGGAGCTTTTCTTTGTAGTGAGTAGTCAGAGTAGAGGCACCTACCATGTTACTGCACAATAACAGCCCAAGAAAGGGGTGTGAAAATGGTTCAGTGGATAAAGCACTTGTTGTGCAGGCATGAGTACCCAGAGTTTAGATTCCCAGAACCCACGTAAATGCTAGGCAGGCGTGATAGTCACCTGTCACCTCAGCACTTTGGAGGCAGAGACAAGCTATTCCTGGGTGAGATGGCTAGGTAGAGTATGTGGAATTAGAGAGCACCAAGTTAGTCAGAGATCCTGCTTCAGTAAATAATGTACAATAGAGTTAAGGAATATCCTCCAAAATTAAAAAATTGAACCACTAAAATATACATCAAATTCATTACTGGGGAAATGTTAAAAATGAAATCAGTGTGTGGAAAGGACTTCTACACACTGAAGTTCAAGATATCACTTTTCACTATAGCTAACATATAGAATAAATCTAAGTATACATTGATAATTAAAGAAAATATTGTATAGATGCACAAAGAAGTACTAGTTAACCTTAGAAGAAAGTACTTTCGTTTGTCATACTGAATATGAAACAGGGGGACATTATGTTATGTTAAAAAGTCACGTGGAGATATGCAGAGATCACATAATCTTGGGTATTTGTAGAAAGTTATAATGTTGAGGTAATGCAGGCAGAGAAAAGAATGATGGATGATAGAAAATGGGGCTTGTGGGAACTGAAAGATGTTGGTTAAAGGGATTAAAATATGATAGGCAGGAGGGTATTGAACAGCACGGTGGCTTTTCTTAGTATAATGAATTATATACCTGAAAAATTCTGAGAATATGTTTAAAGGGTTCTCTTTTATAACAAAATTTATAAGTGTATGACATAAAACATTTAACAGATTTATGTAGCCATTTTATGAGGAACACACATGTCAAAACATCCTGTTATATACCATAAAATTATATACATTTTTTAATTGAAAATAGATTTAAAAGTCTTTGCATGGTTCAGTGGAGAATGGTGGCTGCTGTTTGAACTAAGTGTTTGAAACCATGGTGGAAATAAGGATATATCTCAGTTCTGGTGTGGTATATATTTATAGCAGCCCTCATAACATTCTATGTGCTACATTCATCTATTTTCGTAGTCGTACTTTCCTAAATAGCACTAAAGGCCCACATACTTAACTGTTGTCCCTATAGTTAGAATGAAATCATGAGCTGCCAGTATAATTTTGCATATAAGTTAGAATGAAATCATGAGTTTCCAGTAAAATTTGCATATCTGTGCCCCAGTTTCCTCATTAATAAAATCAGATAAATTGTAGGAATTACTACATGTGTTTTCCCTTTTCTCCACAACCTTGATAGAAATTATTATCTTTTATATAATAGGCATTCTAACAGATATTAATTGATAGTTCATTACGGTTTAATTTACATATCCATGTTTAAAGTTAAGGTAACGTTACAGTTGGGGTTAAGTTTAAGATTAGTGTTAGGTTAAGGGTTAAGTGTATGGGGAGGTTTAGTTTTAGGATTAATGTGTGTATTAGTCACTTTTCTGTTGTTGTGACAGAAACACTGGCCAAAGCAATTCATAGAAGCAAGAGGTTGAGCTTACGTTTCCCGGGGAATTACAGTCTGTCATGGCAGGGAGGCATGGTGGCTGGAGGTGGCTGGAGCAGGAGCAGCAGAAGGGAACCTCTCACATCATCATGCTTCCACAGGAAGTAAGACATGACTGGAGGTCTGGCAAGGCTTAAGAACTCTCTACGCCCAACCCCATTGACATGCTTTTTCCAGGATAGCCACCCATTCTAAAACCTCCCAAAACAGCGCCATCATCTGGGGGAAAATGTCCAATCACTAGGAGGCTATGGGGGACATTTTCATTCAAACCACCACATTCCACCACCTGGCCCCCATAGGCTCATGATCATATAAAATGCAAAATACATTTAGTCCAACTTTCAAAGTCCCCATAGTCATTATCAGTCTCAATACTATTCAAAAGTCCACAGTCCAAAGTGGATTTAGGTAAATATCTTAACTGTAAGCCTCCATAAAATCAAAAGACAAATTACATACTCCCAACATACAGTGGAACCGAATACATATTACCATTCCAAAAGGGATGAATGGAGGCATAGTATGGAAATACTGGACCAATACAAGACCAAAAACCAGCAGGTCAAACACCAAATCCAGTAGTTCCACATCCAACTTCTGGGACTTTGTTTCCAAAGGGCTTAGATAGCTCAGTCTCTTTAGCTTTGCTGCATGCAATATACATCTCTCTCTTCTGCTGCTACCACTCCCTGTGTGCAGGTCTTCTTAGGAGATGCCTCACAGCTCTGGCATCACAAACGTCTTGGGGTCTCCATTGACAACCAGGCTTCACCTTCACAGCTCTAGGCAATGGCCTACCAGTGCCTCTTCTAGGCCTGGGAACTTCTGCTTCATGCTACCTGGCCTCCAAGGTTCTCTGAATCCTTGGGGGAATAATTGACGACCCCTTCAGTCTTCCATCTTTCATGCCTCTAAAGCCAGCACCAGGTGAGAAACACTGCCAAGTCTGACTGCAAGTTTGAGATGGACCCCAGGGTGTTTTACCGTTTTAGAAGCTTTTCTCCTCAGTGGTCCCTGCAGCATTTTCCTTTCACAAGTTGGAGGCTTAACTCTATGTGGTCTTGCCCTGGAGACATTCTCTCCATTGTTCAAGTTTGAATCTCTAGGCCCCTCCTTAATCACTTTAATCTCCTTATCAATGGGATCCTCTACATCAATTACCAAGGATCCAACATTTATCTTCCGAAGGCTCTTTTTTCAATCCATCCTGTACATTCTTCATTTCTTTCTGCCCCATTTGCTCTTTTTCCCTGTAAATCTGTATAATATTCACCATTAATATCCACGCCACCAGTTCTACATTAGGCTGTCTTGAAATTTCTTCCACCAGACAAATTAGTCCATTGCTTTTCAACTTAGCCCCAGGCAATCATGTAGGTCGAGGGCAGGCTCCGGCCAGACTCTTTGCTTAAATATCCCAAGTGCTGCATAAGTCCTTATTTCCCTCAGGAACTACATTGTTATCAGCACCACTTTCTTCCAAGCTCCAATAGAATGGTCTGTTAAGCTCCACTTACAGCAATCAAGGATTTTCCTAGTCCAAACTTCCAAAGTGTTCCACAGTTTTCCAAAACCCCACATGTTCAGGTTCTTCACAGTCAATACCCAACTCCTGGTACCAATTACTGTACTACTCACTTTTCTGTTGCTGTGATAGACACATTGACCTGAGTAATTTATAGGAAGAAGAGTTTATTTGAGCTTACAATTCCTGGAGAATTACAGTCCGTCATGGATGGGAGCAATGGTGGCTGGAGGTGGCTGAACCAGTAGCAGCAGAAGCTAAGCTCTCACATCATCATGGAGTCACAGGAATCAAGAGAAAAACTGGAGATCTGGCAAGGCTTAAGAACTCTCTAAGCCCACCCCCAGTGACGTGCTTCTAAAAATTCCCAAAACAGAGCCATTATCTGGGGACAAAATGTCCAAATACTTGGAGCGTATAGGGGACATTTTCATTCAAACCACCACAGTTAGGTTTAGTACTAAGTCTAGGGTTAGACTCAAGGTTAGGATGATATTTAGGGATAGGATTAACATTACAGTTAGGGCTATGTTCAGGGTTGGGGCTAGACTTGTGTTTGGAGTTAGGTTTAGTCCTGGATTAGGATTAGTGTTAGGGTTAGTGCTAGGGCTAGGGTTAGGGTTAGTGATAGGGTTAATGTTATGTTACTGTTTGGTAATTGCTTAAGTGTTAGGATTAGGTTTATGGTTAGTGATAGGGTAAGGGCTAGGGTTATGTTTAGGGTTAGTGCTAGGTTAGTGTTTTGGGTTAGGGCTAGGGTTAGAGTTAGGATTAGGGTAAAGGTTATGTTGTGTTTAGGGTTGAGGTAGGTTCTGAATTAGGATTATGCTTATGTTTAGGGCTAGGATTAGTTTAAGGCTGAGGGCTAGGGCTAGGGTTAAGGTTAGGTTTTGGGTTAGAGTTAGAGCTATGGTTAGGTCTAAAATTATGTGTATAGTTAAGATTCGGTTTATGGTTAAAGTTTTGGTTAGGTTTCAGGTTGTTTCTATGGTACATATTTAGGTTAGTTTTAGGAGTAGCGTTACATTTAGGGTAAGTTTTAGGTTTAGGTCTAGGGTTAGGTTTACATTTAGAATTAGTGTTATGGACAGATTTAGTGTTACTTGCAGGTGTTGGCTTACAGTTATGTTTAGGTTTATGAGTATGGCTAGGGCTTGAATTAGGGCTTGGTTTATTTCTAGGTCTTGTGGTAGGACTAGGGTTAGGTGAAGAGTTAGTATTAGGTTAGAGTTAGGCTTAAGTCCAGGGCTACACTTATGGTTAGTGTGAGGTTTTCTTTAGAGTTAGGGTTATGTTTATGCTTATGTTTTGTTTTAGGGATAGTGTTAGATTTAAGGTTAGGGTTAGGGTTAGGGACAGTTAAGTTTAGGGTTAGTGTTAAGGTTAGGTTTAGGTCTAGGATTAGGTTTAAGTTTAGGGCTAGTACTATGGTGAGCCTTAGGGTTAGGGTTAGGATCAGGGCTAGGGTTATATTTATTGTGAAGGTTAGGTTAATCGTTCTGATTAAGATTATGAGTAGGGCTAGGATTACTGTTAGATTTAGTGTTAGGTCTAGGGTTAAGGTTAGGGTTAGAGGTAGGGTTAGACCTAGGGTTACATGTAGGTTTTGGCTTAGGTTTAGAGTTAGGGTTAAGGTACGGTTAAGGTGAGGGATAATGTAGGGGTTAAGGTAGAGTTATGGTTAGGGTTATGGTTAGGTTTAGGGCTAGGGTTTGGGTCAGTGCAGGATTAGATGAGGTGAGATTTGTTGTTTTGGTTAGGGTTAAGATTAAGGGTAGGCTTAAGGTTAGGTTTAGGCCTAGGAATAAGTTAGGATTAGGTTTAGGGTTAGGTTTAGGTTTAGGGTTATTTCTAGGGTTAGGTTTAGGGTTAAGGTTAGGTAAAATTTAGGATTATGATTATGTCTAGAGTAGGGTGAGTTTGGAGGCTAGGGTTAGGTTAAGGGTTAGGTTTAGGCTTAAAGTTCAGGTTATGTTTAGGGATGTGGTTAGGGTTTAGTTTATGCCTAGAACTAGTGTTAGAGTTAGGTTTAGGTCAATGTTGAATATTTGGGTTATACTTAAGGTTAAGTATATGTTTAATTTTAGGGTTAGGTTTGGGTCTATGGCTAGGACTACGGTTATGATTAGACTTAGGGTTAGGATTGGTGTTGGAGGGAGGGCACAGTTATTTATAGGTTTAGGGTTAGGAGAGGGTTTAGGTCTAGGGTCAGGTTAGTGTTATGGTTTAGGTTTAGGCCTTCAATTAGGATTATGGGTAGGGTCTCGATTAGTGTTAGGGTTAGTGTTGGGTCTAGGATTATGTTAAAGGGTAGGGTTGGGGTTAGATTAAGGTTAGGTCTAAAGTCAGGGTTAAAGTTAGGACAAATGTTAATACTAGGGTTAGGTTTAGTGTTACTTTAGGGTTGGATTTAGGACTTTGATTATGGTTAGGCTTAGGCCTAGGGTTAGGATCAGGGTTCGATTTAGGTTTTGAGGTAAGGTTAGTGGTAGGTTAGAGATTAGTATGGATAGGTTAATCTTTAGGGTTAGGGTCAGGTTAATGTTTAGGGTTAGTGTTAGGTTAAGGGTTAGGATTAATGTTACGGATAGGTTTAGGGTTAGGTTTAGGTTTAGGGCTAGGATAAGGTTTAGACTTAGGGTTAGAGGTAATTTTAGGGCTAGGGTTATGCAGAGGTGTAAATTTAGGATTAGGGTGGAGGTTCACAATAGTTCTAGGATTATGTTTGTGGTTAGGGTTAGGGTTAGAGTTAGCATTAGGGATAGGGTTAGGGTTAGGGCTAGTGTTGTATTTAGGGCTAAGGTGAGGTTAAGTGTTAAGATTAAGATTTTCGTTAGTTTTAGGATTCGCTCCAGGATTAGAGTAGGGTTAGGGTGAGATTAAGGTTAGGTCTAAAGTCTGGGTTAAAGTTAGGACAAATGTTAATACCAGGGTTACTTTTGGGGTTAGTTCTAGGGCTGTATTTAGGATTTTGATTATGCTTAGGGTTAGGCCTAGGGTTAGAGTTAGTGTTAGATTTATTATTTGAGGTAGGGTTAGGGCTAGGTTAATGCTGAGTAGGGGATGAGTTAATGTTTAGGGTTAGGGCCAGGTAATGTTTACGGTTAGTGTTAGGATTAATGTTATGGATAGGGCAAGGGTTAGGTTCAGGTTTAGGGCTAAGATTACTGTTAGACTTCGTGTTAGAGGTAATTTTAGGGCTAGTGTTATGCAGAGGTGTAAATTTAGGATTAGGGTTAAGGTTAAGGATAGTTCTAGGATTATATTTGTGGTTAGAGTTAGAGTTAGCATTAGGGATAGGGTTAGGGTTAGGGCCAGTGTTGTATTTAGGGGTAAGGTGAGGTTAAGGGTTAATATTTTTATATTTGTTAGGTTTAGGATTAGCTCTAGGATTAGGTTTAGGGATAAATTTAGAGTTAGGTTTAGGGTTAGGGCTAGGCTTAGGGTTATATTTATGCTAGGAGTAGGGTTAGGGTTACATCAAAGTTTAATATTACAGTAAGGGTGAGGTTTATTTATAGTTTCTTCTTAACGTTATGATTAGGGTAACAGGGTTAGAATCACCATTACAATTAGGTAAGTTTACGGTTCAGTTTAGAGTTCGGATTATCGCTCCAATTAGGATTATGGCTAGGTTTAGGATTAGGGCTAAAGTTAGGGTTGGTTTCAGGTTAGATTTAGGGCTAGGTTTAGGGTTAGTATTAGGGCTGGATTATGTTTATGGATAGATTTAGATTAGGGTTACATTTTTGGTTAGAAATAGGCCTATGGCTAGGGTTAGAGTTATTTTTATTGTTAGAGGCAGTGATAGGGATAAAGTTAGGGTTAGATTTTTGGGTAGGATTAGGATCATGTTTAGGGCTAGAACTAGTGTAAGGGTTAGGTTTAGGATTAGAGGTACTTCTAGGGATAAGATTACGTGGATGATTATGTTTAGGTTTAAGGCTAAGTTTAGGTTTAGGATTAGAGTTAGGGTTAGGACAAGAGTTAAGGTTCGATTTATGGCTAGGGCTACAGCACAATTTAGGGTTTGGGCTATGATAGGATTTGAGTTATGTTTAGGGATTGTTTTAAGGTTAGATTTATGGCTAGGACTAACATAAAGGTTAGGCTTAGTTCAGAGGTTAATATTGGGTTAGGCATAGTCTTATGTCTACTGTTAGTTTTAAGATTGTGTTTAGGGTTAGCTTTAACACTAGAGTTAGGGTCAAGTTTAGGGTTAGTGCTAGGGTTAGCGTTAGCGTTAACAAGAGAGTTCTTTTTAGGATTGGCTCTAGGGTGATGTTTAGGGTTAGGATTAGAGTTAGGGTTAGGGTTAGGGTAAGGGTTAGTTTTACTTTTAGGGTAGGCTCAGGTTTGGGTTTAGCTTTAGGGTTAGGGCTATGTTTAGAGTTAGGGTTAGGGTAAGGGTTAGGTTAAGTCTTAGGATTTGGGTTAGGTTAGGGCTAGGGTTACGGTTGGAGTTAGGTTTTGGACTAGTGAGTGAATGTTCAAACTAGGGTTATGTTTAGTGTTATGGTTAGGGTTAAGTTTATGGTTAGGGTTAGGGATAGGTCTAGGCTTAGTGCTACATCTAGGGTATGTTTAGTGATATAGTTTGTTTAAGCATTAGGATTAAGTTTAGCGTTACATTTAAGTCTAGGATTACTTTTAGGGTTAGGACAAGGGTTGCTGTTAGGTATATAGGTAGGTTTAGAGTTAGGGTAGCTTTACAGTTGGGG
This sequence comes from Nannospalax galili, assembly GCF_000622305.1. NCBI lineage: Eukaryota > Metazoa > Chordata > Mammalia > Rodentia > Spalacidae > Nannospalax > Nannospalax galili. The sequence continues at coordinate 17,572 of NW_008357044.1, forward strand.
CTAAGTTTAAGATTAGTGTTAAGTTATTGGTTACGTGATTGGGGAGGTTTAGTTTTAGGATTGTGTTTATGGTTAGGTCTACGTCTAGGATTTTCATTATGGTTATGGCTAGCACATAGGGTTAAGTCAAAGGTTAAAATTAGATTTAGCGTTAGGTATAGCAGTAGTTTATGGTTTATGACATGGGTTAGCTTTTGGGCTAGGTTAGGGTTAGATTTGGGCCTAGGGTTAGTGCTAGAGTTAGGGTTAGTGATAGGGCTAGTTTTCATGGCTAGGGTTAGGATTAGTATTAGGTCTAGGACTGGATTTATTTTTGGTGTCAGGGCTAGGGTTAAGTTTAGGGTGAGGGTTACAGTTAGCGTCAGGGTTAGGGTTAGTGTTAGGTTGAGGTTAAGGGTTAGACTTAGGGTTAGGTTTAATGTTTGGGCTAGGGATAATTTCATAGCTCTCCATATTGTTAGAGAGAGGTTTAGGGCAAATCTTAACATTAAGATTAGGCTTAAGGTTAGGTCTAGGATTTAACATTAGGTTTATGATTAGGGATTAGGATTAGGGATAAGGTTAGTTGTAGGATTAGGGTTCGGGCTAAGTGTAGGATTAGTCTTAGATTTAGGTTTAGGGTTAGAGTCAATGTTAGAGTTAGGGTTAGGATAAGAGTTAGGATTTCAGTTATGGTTAGTGCTATGCTTAGGGTTATAGTTAAAGTTAGGATGAGGAGTAGGGTTAGGGTTATTTTTAGGGTAGCTTTAATCTTAGGAATTTGGCTATGATTATATTTAGCGTTATGGTTAGGATTAGGTTTAGTTTAGGTAGGGATTATGTGTAGAGTTGTGTTCAGCATTAGGAATAGTGGTAGCACTAGTATTACTTTTAGGGGTATTATGTTTCAGTTTAGGGTTCGGTTTATAGAGAGTATTATATTTAGGATTACTGTTAGGATTTGGTTTAGGGTCAAGTTTAGGTTTAGTATTAGGTTTAGGGCTAAAGTTAGAGTTTGGTAGAGATATAGGTTTAGGGTTAGGAATAGGGTTAGTGCTAGGATTATGATTAGATCAAAGTTTAATATTATGTGTATAATTAGTATTAGGGTTAAGACTATGGTTATGATAAGGTTTAGTGTTAGGGCTAGACTTAAAGCTAGGTTTAGGGCTAGGACTAGGACTAGGCTTAGGGTTATGTTTAGGGTAAAGGTTAAGGTTAGGGTAAGGGTTAGAATTCGATTTAGTTTTGGGTCTAAATTTATGTTTAGGATTAAGATTAGGTTTAGGGTTAGTGTTAGTTGCTAGGGTTAGAGTGAGGGTTAGAACTAGGATAGGTTTTAGGGTTATGATTATATTTACATTTATGGCTAGGGTTCTGGATAGAGTTATGGTTAGGTTTGGTTCTCGGTTATATATTGAGAGTTAGGGTTCAGCTTAGAGTTAGGAGTAGATTTAGGGTGAGGGTTAGTGTAGGGTAGGCTTAGTTTTAGGGTTAAAGCAAGGTTTATGGTTAAAACTTTGGTTAATGTTAGGTTTGGTTCTAGAGTATATAATTAGGGTTAGTATTATGGCTTTGGTTACAATTCAAGTAAGGTTTAGGATTCCCATTAGAGCTATGTGTATGTTTAGGGATAGGGCTAGGTTTACTGTTAGTTATTAGCCTAACACTCTTCTAACCCTATACCTATGCCCAGACCTAAACCTAAACATAACCCTAAGCATATCCCTAACCCTAGCCCTAACCATAAGCCTAAATTTAATCTTAGAGGTAGCTTTAGGGTTAGTTTCATGGCTAGGGCTACATTTAGGGTTAGTATTAGTGTTAGCGTTTTCGTTAGAGTTAATGTTTGGGTTAGTGTTAGGGAGAGGTTTAGGTTTAGAATTAGGGGTAATGTTGTCTTGAGGGTTATGGCTTGAAAAAGTCTTAGGATTCTCATTAGGTTGTGGCTATGTTTATGGTCAGGTTCATGGTTAGGGGTAGGATTAAGGGAAGTGTCAGTTTTAGGATTAAGATAAGGGTTATGTTCAGGGCTACTGTTTGGTTTTCACCTATGGATAGTTTTTGGGTTGGATTAGAGTTAAGGATAGGGCTAGATTTCTGGTTAGGTTTATGGTTAGGATAAGGTCAATGTTTAATATTAATATGAGCATTAGCTTGAGGTTTAGGGTTAGGGTTAGGTCTAGCATTATTATGGTTAGGATTAAAGCTAGGATTATGATTAGGTTTAGAACTAGTAGTATGGTTAGGGTTAGGTTTAGGTTTAGGATTAGGGCTATGTTTCAACTTGGGTAAAATTGTTGTAGCCTAAAGATTAGGGTCAGTGCTAGGATTATGTTTAGGGATCGTGTCAACGTTAGGGATAGTTTTAGAGTTAGGGTTAGGACAAGGGCTACAGTATGTTGAGGGTGAGTGTTAGGCTTACGTTTTGTTTAGGGTTATGATTATGCTTAGGTTTAAGTTTAGGTTTAAGTTTAGGTTTCAGTTTAGGTCTAGTACTGTAATTACGGTTATGTTTAGGTTTAGGTTTAGCGGTAGGATTAGGATTAGAGATAGGTTTAGGATAAGTGTTATTCCTAGTTTAATATTAAGGCTAGGGCTAAGCTTACGTTTAGGTTTAGGCTTAGGTTTAAGGGAGGGGTAAGTTTTGAGCTAGGGTAAGGATTAGGGCTATGGATAGGACTATGATCAGAGATTGGATTATATTTACGGTTAGTGTTAGCTTTAGGGTTAGAGCTACAGTAGGTTTAGGTTTAGGTTAGTGTTAGGAATAGCATTAGTGTTAGGCCTAGCATTAGGCTTAGAGCTTGGATCATATATATGATTAGGTTTATGTTAGGGCTAGAGTTAGGATTAATTTTACAGTTAGGGCTAGGATTAGGGTTGGGCTTTGGTTGATTTTAGGATTAGGGCAAGGTTATGTTTTTGGATTATGGTTAGGATTACGGTAAGGATTGGTTTTAGGTTTAGGTTCACGTTTAGGATTAGAGTTAGGTTAGAGTTAAGATTAAGTCAAAGTTTAATAGTAGGTTATGGTTAAGGTTAGGTAGAAGATTAGTTTTAGGGTTAAGATTAGGGTTTGGTTTCATGCTAGGTTTCTGGATAGGACTAGGGTTAGGATTGAGTCTAGGTTATATATTGAAGTTTAGGATTTGTGTTAGATTTAGGGGTGGGTTTTGGTCTAGGTTTACATGTAGGTTTAGGCTTAGTTTTACAGTAATCCTTAGGGTTCGGGCAAGGTTTAGTGTTAAGGTTTGTGTTTAGGGTACATATTTATGGTTAGTGTTAGGGTTTGGCTATGTTTGAGCTAGGGTTTAGTTTAGGACTAAGGTTAAGTTTAGGGATAGATTTAGTTTTATGGTTAGGGTTAGTTTATGGTTACTGGTACAATTAGGTTTAGGTTTGGGGTTAGGCTTAGGTCCAGGTTTATGTTTAGAATTACTGTTACTGATATGGTTAGGTTTAGGGTTAGGTTTTGGGCTAGTGCTATAGTTAGGGTGAGGCTTAGGTTTACGTTTAGTGTTAGGTTTAGGGTTAGGTTTAGGGTAGGGTTATGGTTATGTTCAAGGTTAGGCTTAGTTTTATTTTTAGGTATAGGGGTAGGCCAAGGATTAGGGGTAAGATTTTAGTTAGGATCGGGTTGGGTCTATGGTATATATTTAGTGTTTGTATTACGGTTTGCATACAGTTTGGGTTAGCGTTAGGAGTAGGGCTAGGGTTATGTTTAGGGATAGGGTTATGTTTATGTTTAGGATTACATTTACTGTAAGAGTTATGGTAGGTTTAGAGTCAGTGTTGGGGTTAGGTGTAGGTCTAGGTGTTAGTATATGGTTATAATTAACATTAGGTTTAGGGGTAGGTTTAGGGTAAGGATTGGTCAAGGTCTACTGTTAGTGTTAGAATTAGGTTAAGAGGTTGGGCTAGGTTAGTGTTTGGGTCTGAGTTAGGGCTAGGTTTAGAGTTAGGGTTAGGGCCAGGGTTATGTTTAAATTTAGGATTAGGGCAAAAGTGGTATTTTGGATAGGGCATTGCTACATTTAGGGTTAGGTTTGTTGTTATGTTTAGAGTTAGGGTTAGGATTACATCTAGGGTTAGTTTCAGGTTTAATATAAGGTTTAGGGTAAGGATTAGGATTAAGTTTTTGTCTAGGGGCAGGTGTAGGTTTGGATTTGAGTACAGGATAGAGCTAGGTTAGGGTTAAGCTAAGGCCAATGTTTAATATTATTATTATGGTTACAGTAAGGCTAGTGGTTAAGGTTAGATCCAGGGTTAGGTTTAGGGTTATGATTATGGTTAGGGTTAGGGTAAGGATTAGGTTTAGCATTAAGACTAGTGGTGTCTCTAGGGTTAGGTTTAGGGTTAGGGTTAGGTTTAGGACTAGAGTAAGGATTAGGGCTAGGCTTATCATTAGGATTAGTGCTAGGAGTATATTTAGTGATAGTCTTAGGTTTAAGACTAGTATTAGAATTAGGTACAGGGCTAGGGCTACAGTAGATTTAGGGTTATGGTTAGGTCTAGGGTACGTTTAGGGTTATGATTGTTGTTAGGTGTATGGTTAGGGTTACATTCAGGGCTAGTGTTATGGTTAAGGTTAAACTTAGGTTTAGGTTCGGGTTTAGGGTTATGCTAAGGTTAGGGTTAGGGATATTACTATATTTAGGGTTAAGATTAGGTTTAGGGATAGGTTTATGTTTAGGGCTACATTAAGTATTAGGGCAAGGTGAGGATTATGTTCTGGGCTAAGATTATGTTAGGGTTAGTGCTAGGCTTAGAGCTAGCTTCACAGTAGTTTTAGATTTGTGTTAGTTATACAGTCAGTGTTAGAATTATTGCTAAGGGTATGTTTACAGTTATGGTTAAGCTAAGGTTACAGTTAGGGCTAGTATTAGGGTTAGGGCTATAGTTATTTTTAGGATTAGGGAAAGTTGCGTGTTTGGATTATTGTTATGTTCGGGACCTTTGTTGTGTAAAGTAGAAGTTTCTTCATGTCCAGATAGCTCATGAGCTCGGAGCCATATGCAGAGACTCCTTTCACAACAGGGTGTCTTCCCGGCATTTTTCCTGACTCCTTTGTGAAGTAGCAGCCACATAAACATGGCCTCTGGCTCTGGAAATACCAACCTTTCCTGTGTGATTTTCAAGCAGTTTTGCAGCCTGGCGGGAGCCCATTTCCACACACAAATGAGGCATCCCCAAAATACCTATCAACTAAAGCTTTTACCACTGCCCCTACATTATAAAATATCCTAGTCTTCTCTCAATAATTTGGAGTGGGAAGCAGAGCTGTAGCGAGAGCAGGAACTAGAGCTGGGACACTGAATAAAGAGCTGTACCACTGAATCTGACTGGACTGAGTCTGTGTCTCCTGCCTGCAATCTAGTCTCCCCGGGGGGCAGCATTCCTACGTCATCGACTCATGGAGCCCTAGCTTCAGGCGCCCCGTACTTTCCCGCCTGGTCCAGCGGCCGGTGGAACTCACATATTGAGGAAAGTACACGGGTGAAATCAGGGCAGGACCCGGCTGAGCAAAGCCTCAGCAGCAGCAGGCTTTCAGCACTGCAGCAGCGGACAGTGACGTGTGACTGAGACTCCCCGCTGGACCGTGCACCCCATATTGTTAGTGAGGGTTAGGATTGGTTCTTGGGTTAGGGTTAGGTTTGGGCTTTAGAATAGGGTTAAGGTAGAGCTATGGTCAGGATTCAGTCTACAGGCAGTTTGAGGATTAAGATTAGTGTTAGTGTTAAGGGTAGGTTTAGGTTTAGGTTTATGGATATGGCTAGGTTAGGCTTAGGATTAGGTCAAAGTTTAATATTAGTGTAGAGGTAGTTTTAGGGTAAGATTAGGGTTAGGATTAGTGTTCTGAATAAGATTAGTTTTAGCCTTGGGTCTAGGTTGTAGATTGAGGGTTAGGATTAAGGTTATGTTTAGGGGTGGTTTTAGGACTAGGGCTACATATAGGGTTACACTTAATTTTAGGGTTAGGCTTAGGGTTGGGGAAAGATTTAGGGTTAAGATTTTGGTTATGGTTAACTTTGGTCTACAGTATATATATTGGATTATTGTTAGAGTTTGAGTTATGTTAGGGTTACGGTTAGAATTATGGCTAGGGGTATGATAAGGGATAGAGTTAGGTTTACAGTAAGGATTAGCTTTACAAACGGGGCAAGGGTTGGAGTTAGGGTTAGATTTGAGGTTAGTTTTACTTGTATTGTTAGGCTTAGGAGTATGATAATATTAGGTTCAGGGTAGTGTTAGGGCTAGGGGTAGCGTCAGGTTTATGGATAGGGCTTGGTGAGATTAGGATTAGTTCAAAGTTTAATATTAGGGTATGGTTAGGGCTAGGTCTAGGATTACTATTATGGTTATAGTTAGGGTTAGGTTTAAGGCTAGGTTTCTGAAATGGTTTAGGGTTAGTATTGTGTCTAGGTAATATATTGAATATTTTGATTAGGGTTTAGGCTAAGGACAGGTTTAGAGCTATGGTTATGTGTACGTTTATGCTTAGTTTTAAGGTTTGGCTTATGGTGAGGGCAAGGTTTAGTGTTAGCATTAAGGCTTTGTTCATGTTCACACTGTTTAGGTTAAGGGTTAGGATTAGGTTTACGGTAAGTTTTGGGAGTTTTGTTTTGGGTAGATTTGGTAGGGTTAAGATTAAGTTTAGGACTGCGGTTACATGTGGGGTTTGGATTAGTGTTAGGTATAGGCTTAAATTTAGGGTTAGAATTAGAGTTAGGGGTAAGATTTAGGGTTATGTATATAGTTTGGTTTAGCACTAGGGTTAGGTTTAATGTTAGGGTTAGGGCAATGGCTATGGCTAGGGGTAGGTTAGGTTTATTGCTAAGAATAATGTTAGAGTTAGCGATAAGTCAAAGGTTAATATTAGGGTTAGAATTAGTGTTAATTGTAGGGTTTGTTTCAGGGTAGGGTTACTTATACAATTAGGGTTAGGATTTAGTGTAGGTAAGGGTTAGGGCAGGGATTCTGTTTAGGATTAGGTTATATTTAGGGGTAGGCTTCATTTTCGATGAGGGTTAGGGTTAAGGCTTGTCTTAGGGTTAGGGTTAAGATTGTCTTTAGGGTTTGTGTGAGGTTAAGTGTTAGAATTATGCAAAGTGTCAGGATTAGGTATGGAGGTAGGGTTAGGAAAACAATAGGATTATGCTAATGGCTAGGCTTAAGTATAGGTTTATTTGTAGTAATAGGGTTAGGCTTAGTGTTAGGGTTAGTGCTAGGGTTAGGATTAGGTTTATAGCTAGAGCTAGTATGAAGTTTAGCATTTGCTCAAAAGTTAATATTAGGGCTAGGGTTAGGTCCATGGTTAGGTCAAAATTAGTCTTCAGGTTAGTTTTAGACCTGAGACTACGTTTAGGGTTAGAGTAGGTATTAGCATGAGGTCGAGGGTGGCATCTAGCTTTACACTTAGGGTTAATATTAGTCTTAGGTTCAGGCATAGAGTTAGGTTTAGGGCCACATGTAGGGTTAGGTTTAGGTTTAGGTTTACGTTTAGGGTTAGGGCTAGGTTTAGGGTTAGGTTTAGTTGTAGGGTTTGCATTAAGATTAGGGTTCAGGTTGGGCCTAGGATTTTGTTTATGGTTAGTATTAAGTTTAGACTCTAGTTTAGTGTTAGGGTAAGGTTTAAATTTAGGGTTAAGTTTAAGTTCAGGTTAAGATTTATGGTAAGTGCTAGGTTTACGTTATGAGATAGGGCTAAGGTTATGCTTAGGGTTAGGTTTTTGTTTAGAGTAATTATTAGGGTTAAGGTTAGGGAGGGGTTAGGGTTAGAGGTAGGGTTAGTTTTAGGGTTATGTTTAGGTTTTAGGTTAGGGCAAGTTTAAGGTTTGTGTTAGGGTTAGAGTTAAGTTTCAGTTTTAGTTAGGATTAGGTTTAGGGTTGGATCTAAGTTTTTGTTTTTTAGGATTAGGGTTATGCTTAAGGGTAGAGTTAGGGAGAGGATTTTTCTTTAGGGTTAGGATTATGTTTAGGGTTAGTTTTAGGGTTAGGGAAAAGCCAAACGATAACAGTTTGTCTAGAGTTATGTTTAGGGTTAGGGTTGGGATACAGTAAGGGTTAAGGTTATTGTTAGGGCTAGGGTCATGGTTAGGTTTAGGGCGAGGGGTATGTTTAGGGTTAGAATTATTGGTTAGGTTTAGTGCTAGACTTAGGGTTAGGGTTAGGACTAGGGCTATGTTTATTGTTAGGGTTAAGTTAGGGTTAGGGATAGGGTTAGTGTTACGGCTAGGGCTACTCTTGGAGTTAACTGTAGGTTTAGGTTTACTTTTAGAATTAGGGTTAGGTTTGGGGCTAAGTTAGGTTTTGGGCTAAAAGTTAGGTAGAAGGTTAGGCTTAACATTAGGTTAAGTGCAGGATTAGACATAGGTTTAGGAATAGGCTTAGTGTTAGGGCTTGCATTAGGATTTGATTTAGAGATAAGTTTATGGTTAGGATTAGGTTTAGTGTTAGGGCTAAATCTAGGTTTAGGGTTAGGTTTGGAGCTAGGGCTAGTGTTACCTTTAGGGTAAAGTAAATGGTTAATATTAGGATTGCTGTTAGGTTCCATTGTGCCATCATTCTTCCATCACAATGCACCATTGTATCATTCCTATGATCCACTGTGTTGTCACGATGTTCGATATGCAAATGCGGTGCTCATTGTTCCCACACAATCTCCCAGTGTGACAAAACAATGCTACAATGTGTCACCAAATTGCTGAATGTGACATCCCAGTGCTGCAATGTCATATCACAATGCTCCAATGTGTCACTACAGTGCTAGATTTGATATCACAATGATGAATGTCCCTTCACAAGGCCCCTAATGTGTCATCACACTGCTCAGTGGGCAAATATAATGCCTCAATGTGTCCTCACAATAGTCCAATTTGCTACTGGAATGTTTCATGTGCCATCACAATGCTCCAATGTGCCATCAATAAGGCTCCATGTTCAATTATATAGCTCCAATGGGCCATGAAAATGTTACAATATGACTTCACAATGTTCCATTGTGCCATCACAATGCTCATTGTGCCACCACAATGCAACATCGAGTCGTTACAATGATCCATTGTGTTGTCACCATGCTCAATATGCAAACACAGTGCTCAATATCTGTCAGGTTCTGACACGCAGGGAGGGAAAAAGAGAGATCCTCGGAGCCAGCCGATAATCCGTTTCTCCCTTTGGGGCTGTCCTGGATGGTGAGTGAGCAGCTCAAAAAGAACACACAGAGCCGGGTGCTGAGTCAGAGCAGGAACATGCTTTATTGTAGCAGGCACAGGTATTTAAAGGCAAAGTCTCACAGCGGGAAGTTTGAGCAGTGATTGACAGTTGCTTCAGGTGTCGTGGACCTATGGGCTAAGGGGCCACTCCCTCTGTATGCCATGAATGAGGCAGGGGCAGGTGGATCCAATCCTATGTCGCGGATGAGTTTTCCTATCCCTCCCCCTTGACCTGTGCCGGGAACCATTTTGGCGAGAATGGAAAGTAACTGGACAGGTGGGCCGACTCTAGGTCAGGCTGCGGACGTGCTCCGGAACTCATAGGCCCAAGGTGTGGCTGCACTCAGGCAGCCCTGACAAATATCTCCCCCCACAATCCTCCAATGTGACATCAAAACTCTAATGTGACATCAAAATGCTCCAATCAGCCATCACTGTGGCCCCATGTGCCATTATATTGCTCCAATGTGCAATGACAATGTCACAATATGACTTCACAATGTTCCATTGTGCGACCACAATTTTCACTTTGCAATCACAATGCACCATTGTATCATTACAATGATCCATTGTGTCATCAACATGGTCAATATGCAAACACGGAGCTCGATATCCCCTCAAAATCTCCCAATGTGACATCAAAATGCTACAATGCGTCATCACAATGCCTCCATGTGACATGACAATGCTCAAAAAAAAGCTGAATGTGACATCACAATGCTGAATGTCCCCTCACAAGGCCCCTAATGTGTTATCACAATGTTCAGTGTGCAATTATAATGTCAAAATGTGTCATCACAATACTCCAATTTGATATTGCAATATTTAAAGTGCCATCAAAACACTCCAATGTGCCAACCCTATGGCCCCATGTGTCATTATATTGCTCCAATGGTCCACCACAATGTTAAAATATGACTTCACAATGTTCCATTGTGTGATGACAATGCTCAATTTGCGATCACAGTGTGCCATTGTGTCATTACAATGATCCGTTGTGTCCTCAACATGGTCAATAAGCAAAGATGGTGCTCAGTGTCCCCAGACAATCCCCCAATGTGACATCCCAATGCCCCAATGTGATTTCACAACACTCCAATGTGTCACCACAATGCTCAATGTGACATCACATGGCTGAATGTCCCCTCACAAATCTCATAATGTGTCATTGCAATGCTCACTGTACAAATATAATGTTCCGATGTGTCATCACAATATTAAAATTTGGTATTGCAATGTTTCATGTACCATCACAATGCTCCAATGTGTCACCACAATACTCAATGTGACATCACATGGCTGAATGTCCCCTCACAATCCCCCAATGTGACATCCTAATGCCCCAATGTGATGTCACAGTGCTCTAATGTGTCATCACAAAGCTCCAATGTGACATCAAAATGCTCAATGTGCCATCACAATGTCAATGCTCCAATGTGTCACCACAATACTCAATGTGACATCACATGGCTGAATGTCCCCTCACAATCCCCCAATGTGACATCCTAATGCCCCAATGTGATGTCACAGTGCTCTAATGTGTCATCACAAAGCTCCAATGTGACATCAAAATGCTCCAATGTGCCATCACAATGTCAATGCTCCAATGTGTCACCACAATACTCAATGTGACATCACATGGCTGAATGTCCCCTCACAATCCCCCAATGTGACATCCTAATGCCCCAATGTGATGTCACAGTGCTCTAATGTGTCATCACAAAGCTCCAATGTGACATCAAAATTCTCCAATGTGCCAACATTAAGGCCTGATATGCAATTATATTGATCCAGAGTGCCATCACAATGTTACAATATGAATTCCCAATATTCCATTTTGCCCTCACAATGCTATTTGTGCCATCACAAATCGCCATTGTGTCGTTACAATGATCCATTGTGTCGTCACCATGCTCAGTATGCAAA
>NW_008357044.1:29086-30244 GCF_000622305.1 Nannospalax galili
CATTTTCTCATTACAGTGAAACATTGTGTCCTTACTAAGCTCAATATACAAACACGGTGCTCAATGTCCCCATACAATTACCCAATATGACATCACAATGCCACAATGTGTCATCACAATGCTCCAATGCGTCAACAAAATGCCCCAGTGTGCCAGCACTATGGCCACATGTGCCATTATATTGCTCCAATGTGCCATCACAATATAACCTTATGACTTTACAATGTGCCATTGTGCCATCACAAAGCTCACTGTTTCATCACAAATCGCCTTTGTGTCACTACAGTGATCCATTGTGTCTTCACCACACTCAATATGCAAACGCGGTGCTCAATGTCCCCTCACAATCCCCTAATGTGACATCACAATGGTACATTGTGACAACACAGAGTTCCAACGTGACATCACAATGGTCCAGTATGCCAGCACTATGGCCCATGTGCCATTATATTGCTCCAATATACCAACTCATTGTTAGAATATGACTTCACAATGTTCCTTTTTGCCATCACAATGTGCCATTGAGTCATTACATTGATCCATTCTGTCATCACCATACTCAGTATGCAAACATGGTGCTCAAAGTCCACTCACAATCCTCCAGTGTGACATAACAATGCTCAAATATGACAACACAATGCTCCAATGTTCCAAAACTATGGCCTGATGTGTCATTATACTGCTCCAATGTGCCATGACAATGATAAGCTATGACTTCACAACGTGTCATTGTGCCATCACAGTGCATCATTTTGTCATTACAATGATCCATTCTGTCCTCACCATGCTCAATATGAAAACACTGCTCAATGTCCCCTCACGATTCCCCAATGTGGCATCACAATGATCCAGTGTGTCATCACAATGCTCCAATGTGTCACCACAATGCTAAATGTGACATCACAATATCAAATGTCCCCTCACAAGGGCCCTAATGTGTCATCATAATGCTCAGTGTGCAAATATAATGCCCCAATGAGTCAACAAAATACTCCTATTTGGTATTGCAATGCTTCATGTTCCATCATTACGCTCCAATGTGCCCACACTATAGCCCCAAGTGCCATTATATTGCTCCACTGTGTCATCACAATGTTACAATATATCTTCACAATGTTCCATCGTGCAATCACAATGCTCATTGTGCCATCACAATGG
>NW_008357044.1:30303-32356 GCF_000622305.1 Nannospalax galili
AAAAATCCCCTAATGTGACATCACAATGGTACAATGTGACATCGCACTGCTCCAACGTGACATCACAATGCTCCAGTGTGCCAGCACTATGGCCCCTTGTGCCATTATATTGCTCCAGTGTGCCATCACAGTGTTACAATATGATTTCTCAATGTTCCATTGTGCCATCACAATGCTCATTGTACCATCAAAATGCACCATTGTGTCATTACAATGATTCACTGTGTCATCACCATGCTCAATACGCAAACACAGTTCTCAGTGTCCCCTCACAATCCCCTAATGTGACATCACGGAAGTAAAATGTGACATCACAATGCTCCAATGTCACATCACAATTTTCCAAAATGACATCACATGATCAATGTGCCAACCCTATGGCCACATGAGCCATTATATTGCTCCAATGTGCCATCAAAATGTAACCTTATGACTGCACAATGTCCCATTGTGCCATCACAGTGCAGATTGTACTATCACAATGCACCAATGTGTTATTACATACATCCATTGTTCCATCACCATGCTCAATATGCAAACATGGTGCTAAATGTCCCCTCAGAATCCCCCAATGTGACATCACAATGCCACCATGTGACATCACAATGCTCCAACGTAACATCAAAGTGCTCAAATATGACAAGACTATGGTCCATGTGCCATTATATTGCTCTCCAATGCCATCACAATGTTACAATATGACTTCTCAATGTTCCATTGTGCTATCACAATTCTCATTGTGACATCACAATGCACCATTGTGACATTACAATGATTCATTATGTTGTCACCATGCTCAATATGCAAACACAGTGCTCAGTGTCCCCTCAGAAGCAGCCTATGTCACATCATAAAGCTCCAATATGTAACCACAATGCTCAGATGTGTCATTACTATGCTCCAGTGTCACATCAAAGTGCTCCAATGTGAAATCACCACGCTCAATGTGCCAACACTATGGCCTCATGAGCCATTATATTGCTGCAATGCGCCATTACAAGGTTACAGTATGACTTCCCAATGTTAAATATGACATCACAATATTCCATTGTGACATCACAATTTTCCCATGTGATGTCACAATGCTCCAATGTTCCATCACAATGTTACAATATGACTTCACAATGTTCCATTGTGACATCACAACTCTCCTTTCTGACATCACAATGCTCCAATGTGCCAACACTATCACCCCAGATACCATTATATAGCTCCAATGTGCTTCACAATGTTATCATAAGAATTCGTATGGTACCATTGTGAAATCACAATGTTCATTGTTCCATCACTTTGTGAAATTCTGTCATTACCATGGTCATTTGTGTTATCACCATGCTCAATATACAAATACGGTGTTCAATGTCCCCTCAAAAATCCCCCAATGTAACATCATAAGGCTACATGGTGCCATCACAATGTTACAGTATGACTTCACAGTGTTCCATTGTGACATTGTGAAATCTCATTGTTCCATCACTTTGTGAAATTCTGTCATTACCATGGTCATTTGTGTTATCACCATGCTCAATATACAAATACGGTGTTCAATGTCCCCTCAAAAATCCCCCAATGTAACATCATACATCATAAGGGTGCCATCACAGTGTTGCAATATGACTTCACAATGTTGCATTGTGACATCACAGTGCTCCAATGTGACATTATCACCCCATGTGCCATTGTAGTGTTTCAATGTGCCATCACAATGCTAACCTATGACTTCTCAGTGTTCCTTTGTGACATCAAAATACTCCAATGAGCCAATACAATCGTCCCCTGTGCCAATATATTGCTGCAATATGCCATCAAAATGCTACAATATGACTTCTCAATGTTCCATTATAACATCACAATGCTCCAATGTGCTAACACTATGGTCCCAAATGTGCCATCACAATGTTACAATATGACTTCACAATGATTCATTGTTACATCACAATGCTCCATGGCGCCATCACCATGTTACAGTATGACTGCGAAATGCACCAATGTGCAATTACAATGCTCCAATGTGACATCACAATTCTTTAATCTGCCAACACCATAAGTCTAT
>NW_008357044.1:34587-58474 GCF_000622305.1 Nannospalax galili
TCCACCCACAAGTCCCTTTAGTCAGTGTATCATTTTCTGATTGGTCCATGCCATGCAGTCTGTCAGCAGTCACTGGGCTTGCGAGCAGGGTACGGAGGCGTGGGCTCCTTTTGGTGGGGTATTTACAGATCAAGAAGTGAAGTGAATTCTTGCTGAATCCCAGGGCTCTGGGTCTGTGCCATCTTTGGAGGCCTCCTGCTACACATCACCATCCTCAATATGCAAACACCATGCTAAATATCCCCTCACAATCCCCCAATGTGACATCACAGTGCTTCAATATGACATCACAATACTACAATGTGACATCACAATGCTCCAATGTGCCAACACTTTAGCCCCATGTTACATTATATATAGCCATTATAATATAGCCATTATATTGTACAAATATGCCATCACAATGTTACAATATGACTTCCCATAGTTCCCTTGTGACATCACACAGTGCACCATCCTGTCATTACAATGATCCATTGTTTTGTGACCATACTAAATGTGGAAACACGGTGCTCAATTTCCCCTTAGACTCCACCAAACTGACATCACAATTCTCCAATGTGTCATCACAATACTCCAATGAGACATCACAATCCTCCAATGCACCTACATTAAGGCCCCATGTGCCATTATATTGCTCCAATGTGCAATCACAACATTAAAATATGAATTCACAATATTCCATTTTACTGTCACAATGCTCTTTGTGCCATCACAAATCGCCATTGTGTCATTACAATGATCCATCGTGTCGTCACCATACTAAATATGCAAACATGGTGCTCAATGCCCCCTCACAAGACCCCAGTATGACATAACAAATGCCTCAATGTGTCATCACAATGCTCCAATGTGATATCACAGTGATGCAAAATGATATCACAATGCTCCAATGTGCCAGCACTATGGCCCCATGTGCCATTATATTGCTCCAGTGGTCCATTACAATGATACAATATGACTTCACAACATTCCATTGTGTAATCACAATGCCCCTTGTGCTGTTACAATGCTCCAATGTGTCAACATTATGACCCCATGTGCCATTTTATTGCTCCAATGTCCCTTCACAATGTTACAATACATCATCACAATGTTGCATTGTGCCATCACAATGTTCATCGTGGCATCACAATGCGCCAATGTATCATTACCATGATCCCTTGTGTTCTTATCATGCTCTATATGCAAAATTTGTGCTCAATTTCCCCTCTCTATCCCCCAGTGTGACATCTCAATGCTCCAATGTGACCTCACAATGCTCAAGTGTTTCACCACCATTCTCAATGTTGCATCACAATTCTGAATGTCACCTCACAAGGCCTCTTATGTGTCATCAAAATGCTCAGTGTGCAAATACAATGTGCCAGTGAGTGATTACAATATTACAATTTGGTATTCCAATGTTTCCTGTGCCATATCAATGCCCCATGTGCCAACATTATGGCTACATGTGCCATTATATTGTTCCAATGTGCCACCACAACGTTACAATATGAAGTCATGATATTTCATTTTGCAATCACTATGCTCATTGAGCCATCAAAATGTGACACAGTATCATTACAATAATCCATTGTTCCGTCATCATGCTCAATATGCAAACATGGTAATCCATGTCCCCTCACAAACCTTCAATGTGACATCACAATGCTCCAATGTGTCATCACAACATTCTAATCTCCAAAAACTATGGACCCATGTGCCATTATATTTCTCCAACGTGCCATCACAATGTTACAATATGTCTTCACAATGTTCCATTGTGCCATCACGATCTGCCATTGTATTATTACAAAGATCCATTGTGTCATCAGCATGCTCAATATGCAAATACGGTTCTCAAAGACCACTCACTATCGCCCAAAGTGATATCACAGTGCTCCAATGCATCATCACAATGCTTTGCTATGACATCACCATGCTCACTATGCAAACACGGTACTCAATTTCCTCTCACAATCCCCCAATGTGACATCACAATACTCCGATTTCTCATCACAATGCTCCAATGACACATCACAATGCTCCAATGTGCTAAAATTATGTAAATTTATAATGGTAAAATTATTTACCATTATATTGCTCCAATATGGCATCACAATGGTACTATATGACTAAACAATTTCTCAATGTGCCATAACAATGTTCATTGAGCCATCACAATGTACCATTGTGTCTTCACAATGATCCTTTGTGTCGTCACAATACTCAATATGCAAACACGGTGCTCAGTGTCCCCTCACATTACCCAATGTGATATCACATGCTTCAATGTGTTTTCACAATTCTCAAATGTAACATCACAGTGCTCAATTGAGCCAACACTATGGCCCCATGTGCTATCACAATCTCCCAATGTGACATCACATTTGCACGGTGGCATCACAATTATCCAATGTGACATCACAATGGTCCAATGTTCCGACACTCTGACACCATGTGCCATTTTATTGCCCCTATTTGCCATCACAATTTTACAATATGACTTCCCAATATTCCATTGTTCCATAACAATGCTCATTGTATCCTCAAAATGCTCCAATATGCCCACATTTTGGCCCCATGTGCAATTACAATCCCACAATGTGACATCAAAATGCTCCAATGTCACATCACAATGCTCCAATGTGACAACACAATGCTCCAATGTGCCAATACTATAGCCCCATGTGCCATCACACTGTTACAATATGTCTTCAAAATGTTCCATTGTGCCATCACATTGCTCCATTGTGTCATTACAATGATCCATTGTGTCGTCTCCATGCCCAATATGAAAACACGTTTCTCAATGACCCCTCACTGTCACCCAAAGTGACATCACAATGCTCCAATGCATCATCACAATGCTTCATTGTGACATTGCAATGCTCCAATGTACCATCAAAATGTTACAATATGACTTCACAACAACTTTCCAATGTGACACACCAATGATTATTTTTCCATCAGAATGCATCATTCTGTCTTTACAATGATCCGTTGTGTCTTCACCGTGCTCGATATGCAAACACGATGCTCGATGTCCGGTCACAATCCCCCAATGTGATATCACAATGCTCCAATGAGCCATGACAATGCTCCAATGTAACAGCACAATGCTGGAATGAGCCAAAATTATGGCCCCATGTGCTATCACAGTCTCCCAATGTGACATCACAATGCTCCAATGCGACATCACAATGCTCTAGTGTGCCAACATTAAGGCCCCATGTGCCATTATATTGCTCAAATATGCCATCACAATGTTACAATATCAATTCACAATATTCCATTGTGCCATCACAATGCCTATTGTGCCATCACAGTGCTCCAGTGAACCAACTCTAAGGCCCCATGTGCCATTATATTGCTCCAATGTGCCATCATAATGTTACAATAAGACTTCACAATGTCCCATTGGGACATCATAATGCCCATTGTGCCATCACAGTGTGTCATTGTGTCATTACAATAATCCATTGTGTCGTCACTATGCTCAATATGCAAACATGGTGCTCAAAGTACCCTCACAATCCCCGAATGTAGCATCACAATGCCCCAATATGTCATCACAATGCCCCAAGGTGTCATCACAATTCTCCAATATGCCAGCACTATGGCCCAATGTGCCATTATATTGCTCTAGCGTGCCATCACAATGTTTCAATATGACTTCAGAGTGTTCCATTGTGCCATCACAATGCGCCATTGTGTCATTACAATGATTCACTGTGTCATCACTGTGCTCAATATGCAAACACGGTCCTCAATGTCCTCTCACAGTCTGCAAATGAGACATCATAAAGCTCCAATATGTAATCACAGTGCTCCAATGTCAAATCACAATGCTCCAATGTGACATCACAATGTTCCAGTGTGCCAACACTATAGCCCCATGTGCCATTATATTGCTCCAATGTGCCATCACAATGTTACAGTTACTATGTCCCCAATGTGTCATGATATTGCTCCAATGTGCCATAACAGTGTTATAATATTACTTCAAAATGCTCCATTGTGCCATGAGAATTCTCATTGTGCCATCACCATGCCCCTTTGTGTCATTACAAGGATCCATTTTGTAGTTCAACATGCTCAATATGCAGACACAGTGCTCAATGTTGGCTCCAAATCCCCCGATGTGACATCTCAATGTTTCAGTGTGTCATCACAATCCTCCAATGTGACATCACAATTCTCCAAAGTGACATCACAATGCTCCAATGTGCCAACATTATGGACAAATGTTCCATTATATTGCTTCAATGTGCGTTCACAATATCACAGTATGACTTCACAATGTTCCATGTGCCATCACAATGCTCATTGCGACATCACAATGAATTAATGTACCAACACTATGGCCCCATGTGCCATTATATTTCTCCAATGTGCCATCAAAACATTACATATGATTTGACAGTGTTCCATTGTGCCATTAGAATGCTCATTGTTCAATCAGAATGTACCCTTCTGTCATTTCAATGATCCATTGTGTCGTTACCATGCTCAATATGCAAACACGGTGAACAGTGTCCCCTCACAATCCCCCAATGGGACATCACAATTCCCCAATATGTCATCACTGTGCTCCAATGTGACATCACAATGCTCCATTGTGTCATTACAATAATCCATTGTGTCGCCACCATGCTCAATATGCAAACACGATGCTCAATGCCACCTTAAAATACCCCAATGTGACATCACAAGCCTTCAATATGACATCACAGTGCTCCAATGTGCCAACACTGTCACCCCAAGTGCCATTATATTACTCCAATGTGCCATCACAATGTTAAAATATTATTTCATAATATTCCAGTGTTACATCACAAAGCACCATGGTGCCATCAGTATGCTGCAATATGACATCACGAAGTGCCAATGTGAAATTTTAATGTTCCAATGTGACATCACGATGCTCCAATGTGCCAAATCTATCCCCCCATATGCCATTATATTGCTCCAAAGTGCCATCACAATGTTACAGTGTGACTTGAAAATGTTCCAATGTGCCATCTCAAAGCTCCAATGTCACATAACAGTTTCGTAATGTGCCATCACTGTCATCCCTTTGCCATTATATTGCGCCAATGTGCCATCACAATTTTACAGTATAATTTCTCAATGTTCCATTGTGAAATCACAATGCTCCAATGTGTCATCACAATGCTCCAGTGTTGCAACATCATCGCCCCATGTGCCATTAAATTGCTCCAATGTACCATCACAATACTACTATATGACTTTTCAGTGTTCCATTGTGACATCACAATGCTCAAATGTGACATCACAATGCCCCAATGAGCCAACACTATCGCCCCATGAACCAAAAAATTGATCCAATGTGTCATCATGATGCTACAATATGACTTCTCAATGTTCCATTTTGACATCACAGTGCTCCAACGTGCCAACACTATCCCACCATGTTCCATTGTATTGCTCCAATGTATCATCACAATGTCACAATATGACTTCACAATGGTCCATTGTTACATGACAATGCTCCATTCTCCAATCACAACGTGACAATATTACTTCACAAGGTTTCAATGTTACATCCTAATGCTCCAACCTGACATCACAATGCTCCAATGTGCCAACACTATCACAACAGGTGCCATCAAAATGCTCCATGGTGACATCACAATGTTACAATATGACTTCACAAAATTCCAGTGTGACCTCACAATGCCCCAATCTGGCTCCAGTCTGCCTATACTATGGCGACACGTGCCATTATGTTGCTCCAGTGTTCCATCACATTGTTACAGTGTGACTTTAAATTTTCTAATGTAACATCACCATATTACAATGTAACACCAAAATGCTCTGATGTCCAGTAGTATCACCACATGTTCCATTATATTGCTAGAATTTTTCATTACAGTGTTAGAATATGACTTCACAGTGTTCCATTGTGACATCATAATGCTCAAATGTGATATCACAATGCTCCAATGAGCCAACACTCTCGCCCCATGAACCAATATATTGATCCAATGTGACATTGCAATGCTACAATATGACTTCTCATTGTTCCATTGTAAAATCATAATGCTCCAATGTGCCAACTCTATGGACACATGTGCCATTATATTGCTCCAATGTGGCATCACAAGGCTCATATATGACTTCTCAGTGTTCGATCGTGACATCACAATGCTCCAATGTGATATTATAATGCTCCAATGAGCCAAAACTGTCTCCCCAGGTAGCAATATATTGGTCCAATGTGTCATCATAATGTTACATTACTTCTCAATGTTCTATTGTGACATCACAATGCTCCAATGTGCCAGCACGATCGCCCCATGTGCCATTATATTGCTCCAATATGCCATCACCATGTTTTAATGTGATTTCACAACATTCCATGGTTATATCACAATGCTTGATGTTGCAATCAGCATGTTACAATATGACTTAACAATGTTCCACTATGAAATTACAATGCTCAAATGTGACACCACAATGCTCTAATGTGCCTACACTACCGCCATATATGCCATCATATTACTCCAATGTGCCATCACAATGTTGCAGAATTACTTCCCAATGTTCCACTGTGACATTACATTGCTCCAATGTGACATCACAATCCTGCAATATGCCAAAAGCATAGCCCCATATGCCATTACATAGCTCCAAAGTGCCATCACAATGTTACAATGACTTCACAATGTTCCATTGTGCCATCACATTGCTCATTGTGACATCACTATGCGCAATTGTGTAATTACCATGATCCATTGTGTTGTCACCGTGTTCAATATGGAAACATGGTACACAGTGTCCCCTCACAATACCCCAATGAGACATCACAATGTTCCAGTGTCAAAACACTATCACCCATTGTGCCATTATATTGCTCTAAAGAGCCATCACAATGTTACAATATGACTGCTCAACGTAGTATTGTGACATCCCAGTGCTGTAATGTGCCATCACAATATTACAATATGACTTCACAATGTTTTATTGTGACATCATAATGCTCCAACGTGACATCACAATGTTCCAGTGTGCAAAAACTATCACCCTGTGTGTGGTCACAATGCTCCAAGGTGCCATCACAGTGTTACAATATGACGTCACAATGCTTGATTATGACATCACAATGCTCCAATGTTCCAAGACCATGGCCCCACGTACCAATATATTCCTGCAATATTCCATCACCAGGTTACAATATGACTTCACAATGTTCCAATTTGACATCACAATATTCCATGTGAATCCAACATGCTCCAATGTTGAGAAATATCAACATATGTTCCATCGTATTGCTACACTTTGTTATCACAATGTAACAATATGACTTCACAATGTTCCACTGTGACATCACAATGCTCCAATGTGCCAAAACTATCTCCCCATGTGCCTTATCTTGCTCCACTCTGCCATCAGAATGTTACAGTATGAATTCATAATGGTCAGTTGTAACATCACAATTCTCCAATGTGCCAACATTACTGCCACTTGTGTAGATATATGGGTTCTATGCCATCACAGTGTTAGATTATGACTTCACAATGTTCCCATGTGACATCACAATGCTCCAATGTGACATAACAATGCTCCAATGTAACAACACTATCGACCCATGTGCCTTTACATTGCTCCAATGTGCCATCACAATGTTACAATATGACATCACAGTGCTCCAATGTGCCAACATTATTGCCCCATGTGCCATTATATTGCTCCATAGTGACATCAAATTGGTACAATATGAATTGACAATGTTCCTTTGTGACATCACACTGCTTCAATGTGATATCACAATACTCCAATGAGCCAGCACTGTCGCCCCATGTGGCAAAGTACTGCTCCAATATGCCATCACAATGCTACAATATGACTTCTCAATGTTCCATGGTAACATAATAATGCTCCAATGTGCCGAAACTATGGATGCATGTGCCATTATATTGTTCCAATGTGCCATCACAATGTTAAAATATGATTTCACAATGTTCCATTGTTACATCACAATACTCCATGGTCCCATCAGGAGGGAGGATTTCCAGGTGACTTTGTAAGCTCTGTAACACCTGTAATAAATGCGTCCCCACTTGACTAGTCTCCCCGTTGCCTCTGATTGTCCCCGGTACTGGGGGCAGCTTACTCATCTCCAATAATCACTGCGTGGGGGTTGCTTGCTTAAACACCAGGCAACTGGCGCCCAAAGTGAGGCTCGAAGGAAGGTGAAAAGAAGGAAAGAAAGAAAGAGGAAAAACGGATTGGGGCCTATCAGGAAATTAGAAATAAGCTAGACCTGGAAAAATGGGTAAGGCAATCAGTAAGCCTGAGGACCCATCACTTAAAGTGCTGAGAGATATGCTTAAAAGCAGGGATTGGATCTGTCAAATCCGGTAGCTCAAAAGATTTGGGCAGGGCCTCTTTATTTCGCTCCCTGGCTACTTGGGGCTGATGTTTTTATTGGGGATACATGGGAATAATGGGAAGAGTTTGAGGAAGAATGCAGAAATGCAACAGAAGTGAAACCAAAAGTGGCCAAAGTAAGAAGCGGCACTTCGGGCATGCCCTGGCCAGCTTCAGGGCCTCCTGGAACCCATGAGAACAGGGCCCATGGATGCCTTTTTCAGAAGGGCAGGGTGGAGCGGAGCGCACTGGGTCAGTAGCGAAAGCCGCCCACCTGACCTGCATTGAACAAAGCTGTGCATGAGTCAGGGGCCCCGGCGAAAGCCGGGCTGGGGACCACCCCTCAGCTGGCGACCGGTGGCATCCGCTGGGCACATTTTCCAAAAAAAAAAAAAAAACGACTATTAGCTGTGCACTGCAATCGGCTCTTGGACGGCTGGGAAGGCGTGGTTAGGGGAAACTGGCTGGCAGGAGCCTCTCCTGTCTGGTCCATTGGCAGCCGGGGATCCACCCCAGCCCTGAGTGCTACAACCCCATTGGGAGCAGTGTTCGCCAATTCCCGGGGCTGAGGCAGCCGTTAATAAAAGCCTACAATGTTTTCACTGACGAGGGCTGATTTGGAGCTGCAGTGGTAGTATACCCGGGGGCAGATGAGAAACCCAAAAGATATGTCCACACTTGTGACGGCTCAGCTTAATTCAAGGAACTCATTGACATTGCTTTAGCAATCATAAAGATAAGTGAGCCCATGAATTTCATTTCTGACAGTCTGTATGTAGTCAATCTTCTTCCAGGGCTCTTAGGTTCTCATATCCGGTTGGATGGGAACCCCATTACTCCCTTGATGATTCAGAATCTTACGCTCCTTAAAGAGAGAGAAGTGCCTATTTTCTTACAGCATCTTAGGGGGCACCAAGTATTGCCTAGACTTTTATCCCAAGGCAATGCAGAGGCAGACAAGGTGGCTTCCACCCAGTTCCTGTCACCAGGAATGAATGAAGCTCAGGGGGTACATAACCTCACTCATGTAAATTGGCGGGGACTTCATGTGAGGTTTCCTCAAGTACCCATCAAGGACCTATAGAAGATTGTACATACCTGTAAGTCTTGTCAACACTTTCTGCATGTACTGCCTCTGCAACAGCCAGGGGTAAACCCCAGGGGACTCAAGCCCAATTCCTTGTGGCAGACGGATGTCACACACTATGCTCCTTTTGGAAAGCTTAAGTATATTTTTGTGTCCATTGAAACATTCTCACATGCCTTTTGGGCTACCGCTCATACAGGAGAGAAATCTAAACATGCTCAGTCTCATTTTCTCCAGTGCTTTGCTACGTTGGGACTGCCCCAAAGAATTAAAACTGATAATGGACGACGTTTTGTGAGTAAAAATTTACAAGGATTCTTTTCACTTTGGGGAATTCAACACAATATAGGAATTCCCTACAATCCCCAAGGTCAAGACATTATAGAATGCAACCATCAAAACCTAAATATTCAATTACAAAAACAAGAAGGGGGATTGAGCCCCCACCAAAAGTTGGGTATGGCCTTATTCACTGTTAATGTTCTTTATTTTCAAAAAAATCAGTTGGAATCCTGGTTTCAGAAGCATTGGGGATGACAGGAGCTTCTACCTGAAGTATGGGTAAGATGGAAGGACCCCATTACAGGGCGATGTAGAGAACTAGATCCATTTTTAACCATGGTCGATGTTTTGGCTGTGTATACTCTACAGGAGATTCAAACTCCATATGGGTGCCTGCGAAAAACTTTAAGTGGGTAGGCCAGGATCCAACTGACTAGCATGATGGTCCACGGACAATAGTTCATGAGAGAAAATTCCTCTCTTTATTTATATCCATCTGAGATGAAGGACCCAGTTCCTTGGCTTCATTGGCAGTCAGTCTCTTTGCCTTTCAGAAGTATTTCAACTTGTCCTACGCCATGACTTGCTTATTTCTCTTGATAATGCTTATCTTTAAGTGTCTTCCCAAATAATTCGGTGACAGAGGACCTGGGGAACAGCCACGGCCCACCTCTTCATGATTACGGACTCCCCCAGGACCCCCTCCAGTTGTCCACACTTGGCTAACCGAGTTAGGCAGAGACTAAGCCTCTCACGGGCTGACATTACCCACGTGGCTGCCCTTAATCATGATGCATTTTTGACCAAGGATGGGTAATTTGTCCCATGACAAGCAGTCCTAAGACAAGACATGCACATGGCCAGTTGAATGGTCCAATGATGGGCAATGCTTGATCGAAAGTGACACAAACTAAGACAGGCAGAAGTGCATAAGATTAGAGGAAGGAGCTAGCCATCTCCCATCAGGGAGCTGTCTATGAGGTGGGTAACCCATGAAATAAAGTCAGTCTGGCCTTAAAATAGAAATAAAAGGGGGAGATGTGGGGCCCTAATGGCCCAACCTTGCAGAATCTAAGAGGAAGTTACTGGGGCATGGCCTGACTTGTGTTGAAAGTCTGAAGGATAGTTCCGCATTGCTGAGGAGTACATGATCAGAACGTGACCATCCTTAAGATACACCCTCAGGGGAAGGGGAGATTTCCAGGTGCCTCTATAAGCTCTGTAACACCTGTATTATATGAGTCCCTGCTTGACTAGGCTCCCTGTTGCGTCTGATTTTCCCCGGTACTGGGGGCGGCATGGACTGGCGAATGGTGTGCTTACTCATCCCCAAAAATCACTGCATGGGGGTCGCTGCCTCAAATCCCCTGCAATGTTGCTCCACTCTGACAAATCTATCAGCCCCTGTGCCACTGTACTGCTCCATGATGTCATCACAGTGTTTCAATATTTCACATTGTTCCATAGTGAAGTCACAAGGCTCCAATATGACATCACAATGTTCCAATGTCAACTCTATGCCCCATGTGCCATCACTATACTCTATGGTGCCATCACAATGTGACAATATGACTTCACAATGTTCCATTGTGACAGCACAATGCTTCAATGTGACATCACATTGCTCCATTGTGCCAAAATATGCCCAATGGGTCATTATATTGCTCAAATGTGCCATCAAAATGTTGCAATGTGACTTAACAATATTCCATTGTGACGTCACAATGCTCCATTGTGCCATCACAATAATACAATATGACTCCATATGTCATTATATTAATCTAATGTGACACCACAATGTTACAATATGACTTCACAATGTTCAATTAGACATCACAATGCTCCATGATGCCATCATAATGTTACATTAAGTTTTCCCAATGTTCCATTGTGTCATCACAATGCTCCAATGGGACAACAAAGTGCACTATGAGCCATTACAATGTTACAATATAACTTCACAATGTTCCATAGTGAGTTCACAATATTACAATGTAATATCAGAATGCTCCCATGTGATAACTGTATTGGCATATGTGCCATAACAATGCTCCATGAGGTCATCAACTATGTGCAATTGTGTCATTAGCATGATTTATTGTGTTGTCACCATGCTCAGTATGTAGTAACGGTGCTCAGTGTCCCCTCACATTCCCCAACGTGACAACAAAATCATCCATGGTGCATCACAATGTCCAATATGAATTCACAGTGTTCCTTTGTGAAATCACAATGCTCCAATGTGCCAAAACTCTGACCCCATGTACCAATATATTGTTACAATGTCCCATCACAATGTTACAATGTGACCTCACAATACGCCAATGTGACATCACACAGCTCCAATGTGCCAACACTCTCACCACAGGTGCCATTATATTGCTCGAATGTGCCAACGCAATGTTAAAATATGACTTCATAATGTTACAATGTGACATCACAATGCTGAAATGTGACAGAACAATGCTCCAATGTGCCTTCACTATGGCCCCATCACCCTTTATTTTGCTCCAATGTGCCATGACAATGTTAAAATATGATATCACAATGGTCCATTGTGTCATCACAATTCTCCAATGTGAAATCACAATGCTCCAATTTGCCAACACTATCGCCCCATGTGCCATTATCTTGGTCCAATGTCCCATCAAAATGTTACAGTATGACTTCTCTATGGTCCATTGTGACATCACAATGCTCCAATGTTACATCACAAAACTCCAATACACCAGCACTATGGCCCATGTGCCATTATATTGCTAAAATGTGCCATCACAATGTTACAATATGAATTCACAATGTTCTATTGTGACACCACAATGCTACATTGTGTCAAAACCATTTTACAAGATGACTTCACAATGTTCCATTGTGAAGTCACAATTCTCCATTGTGACATCACCATGCTCCAATATGACACCACAGTGCTCCAATTTGCCATCACAATGATATAATATGTCTTCACAATGCTACAATGTAACATCACAATGATCCAATATACCAAAACTATCGTCCCATCTGCTATTATATTTCTATAATGTGTCATCACAATGTTACTATATTACTTCACAATGTTCCAATGTGACATCACAATGCTCCAATATGACATCTCACAGCATTAATGTGCCAACACTATTGCTCCATATGTCATCACAATGCTCTATGCTGCCATCACAATATTACCTTATGACATCGCAATACTCCATTGTGACCTAACAGTGCTCCATGGTGCCATCACAATGTTACAATATGACTTCACAATGTTCCTTTGTGACATCACAATGCTCCGATATGACATCTCACAGCATTAATTTGCCAACACTATTGCTCCATATGTCATCACAATGCTCTATGCTGCCATCACAATATTACCTTATGACATCGCAATACTCCATTGTGACCTAACAGTGCTCCATGGTGCCATCACAATGTTACAATATGACTTCACAATGTTCCTTTGTGACATCACAATGCTCCGATATGACATCTCACAGCATTAATTTGCCAACACTATTGCTCCATATGTCATCACAATGCTCTATGCTGCCATCACAATATTACCTTATGACATCGCAATACTCCATTGTGACCTAACAGTGCTCCATGGTGCCATCACAATGTTACAATATGACTTCACAATGTTCCTTTGTGACATCACAATGCTCCGATATGACATCTCACAGCATTAATTTGCCAACACTATTGCTCCATATGTCATCACAATGCTCTATGCTGCCATCACAATATTACCTTATGACATCGCAATACTCCATTGTGACCTAACAGTGCTCCATGGTGCCATCACAATGTTACAATATGACTTCACAATGTTCCTTTGTGACATCACAATGCTCCGATATGACATCTCACAGCATTAATTTGCCAACACTATTGCTCCATATGTCATCACAATGCTCTATGCTGCCATCACAATATTACCTTATGACATCGCAATACTCCATTGTGACCTAACAGTGCTCCATGGTGCCATCACAATGTTACAATATGACTTCACAATGTTCCTTTGTGACATCACAATGCTCCGATATGACATCTCACAGCATTAATTTGCCAACACTATTGCTCCATATGTCATCACAATGCTCTATGCTGCCATCACAATATTACCTTATGACATCGCAATACTCCATTGTGACCTAACAGTGCTCCATGGTGCCATCACAATGTTACAATATGACTTCACAATGTTCCTTTGTGACATCACAATGCTCCGATATGACATCTCACAGCATTAATTTGCCAACACTATTGCTCCATATGTCATCACAATGCTCTATGCTGCCATCACAATATTACCTTATGACATCGCAATACTCCATTGTGACCTAACAGTGCTCCATGGTGCCATCACAATGTTACAATATGACTTCACAATGTTCCTTTGTGACATCACAATGCTCCGATATGACATCTCACAGCATTAATTTGCCAACACTATTGCTCCATATGTCATCACAATGCTCTATGCTGCCATCACAATATTACCTTATGACATCGCAATACTCCATTGTGACCTAACAGTGCTCCATGGTGCCATCACAATGTTACAATATGACTTCACAATGTTCCTTTGTGACATCACAATGCTCCGATATGACATCTCACAGCATTAATTTGCCAACACTATTGCTCCATATGTCATCACAATGCTCTATGCTGCCATCACAATATTACCTTATGACATCGCAATACTCCATTGTGACCTAACAGTGCTCCATGGTGCCATCACAATGTTACAATATGACTTCACAATGTTCCTTTGTGACATCACAATGCTCCGATATGACATCTCACAGCATTAATTTGCCAACACTATTGCTCCATATGTCATCACAATGCTCTATGCTGCCATCACAATATTACCTTATGACATCGCAATACTCCATTGTGACCTAACAGTGCTCCATGGTGCCATCACAATGTTACAATATGACTTCACAATGTTCCTTTGTGACATCACAATGCTCCGATATGACATCTCACAGCATTAATTTGCCAACACTATTGCTCCATATGTCATCACAATGCTCTATGCTGCCATCACAATATTACCTTATGACATCGCAATACTCCATTGTGACCTAACAGTGCTCCATGGTGCCATCACAATGTTACAATATGACTTCACAATGTTCCTTTGTGACATCACAATGCTCCGATATGACATCTCACAGCATTAATTTGCCAACACTATTGCTCCATATGTCATCACAATGCTCTATGCTGCCATCACAATATTACCTTATGACATCGCAATACTCCATTGTGACCTAACAGTGCTCCATGGTGCCATCACAATGTTACAATATGACTTCACAATGTTCCTTTGTGACATCACAATGCTCCGATATGACATCTCACAGCATTAATTTGCCAACACTATTGCTCCATATGTCATCACAATGCTCTATGCTGCCATCACAATATTACCTTATGACATCGCAATACTCCATTGTGACCTAACAGTGCTCCATGGTGCCATCACAATGTTACAATATGACTTCACAATGTTCCTTTGTGACATCACAATGCTCCGATATGACATCTCACAGCATTAATTTGCCAACACTATTGCTCCATATGTCATCACAATGCTCTATGCTGCCATCACAATATTACCTTATGACATCGCAATACTCCATTGTGACCTAACAGTGCTCCATGGTGCCATCACAATGTTACAATATGACTTCACAATGTTCCTTTGTGACATCACAATGCTCCGATATGACATCTCACAGCATTAATTTGCCAACACTATTGCTCCATATGTCATCACAATGCTCTATGCTGCCATCACAATATTACCTTATGACATCGCAATACTCCATTGTGACCTAACAGTGCTCCATGGTGCCATCACAATGTTACAATATGACTTCACAATGTTCCTTTGTGACATCACAATGCTCCGATATGACATCTCACAGCATTAATTTGCCAACACTATTGCTCCATATGTCATCACAATGCTCTATGCTGCCATCACAATATTACCTTATGACATCGCAATACTCCATTGTGACCTAACAGTGCTCCATGGTGCCATCACAATGTTACAATATGACTTCACAATGTTCCTTTGTGACATCACAATGCTCCGATATGACATCTCACAGCATTAATTTGCCAACACTATTGCTCCATATGTCATCACAATGCTCTATGCTGCCATCACAATATTACCTTATGACATCGCAATACTCCATTGTGACCTAACAGTGCTCCATGGTGCCATCACAATGTTACAATATGACTTCACAATGTTCCTTTGTGACATCACAATGCTCCGATATGACATCTCACAGCATTAATTTGCCAACACTATTGCTCCATATGTCATCACAATGCTCTATGCTGCCATCACAATATTACCTTATGACATCGCAATACTCCATTGTGACCTAACAGTGCTCCATGGTGCCATCACAATGTTACAATATGACTTCACAATGTTCCTTTGTGACATCACAATGCTCCGATATGACATCTCACAGCATTAATTTGCCAACACTATTGCTCCATATGTCATCACAATGCTCTATGCTGCCATCACAATATTACCTTATGACATCGCAATACTCCATTGTGACCTAACAGTGCTCCATGGTGCCATCACAATGTTACAATATGACTTCACAATGTTCCTTTGTGACATCACAATGCTCCGATATGACATCTCACAGCATTAATTTGCCAACACTATTGCCCCATATGTCATCACAATGCTCTATGCTGCCATCACAATATTACCTTATGACATCGCAATACTCCATTGTGACCTAACAGTGCTCCATGGTGCCATCACAATGTTACAATATGACTTCACAATGTTCCTTTGTGACATCACAATGCTCCGATATGACATCTCACAGCATTAATTTGCCAACACTATTGCTCCATATGTCATCACAATGCTCCAATGTGCCAACACTATTGACCCATGTGCCACTCTATTGCTCCAATGAGCCCTCACAATGTTACAATATGACTTCACAATGTTCCTTTGTGACATCACAATGCTCCAATATGACATCTCACAGCATTAATTTGCCAACACTATTGCTCCATATGCCATCACAATGCTCTATGCTGCCATCACAATATTACCTTATGACATCGCAATACTCCATTGTGACCTAACAGTGCTCCATGGTGCCATCACAATGTTACAATATGACTTCACAATGTTCCATTGTGACATCATAATGCTCCAGTATGCATCACAATGCTCCATTGTGACATCACAGTGCTCAGTGTGTCATCACCGTGCCCCAGTTTGTCATCACAATGCTGAATGTTCCATCACTCTCCTCTATTGTGTCATCACAATGTTCACATGTGCCATCTCACTTCTCAGTGTCCCATAACAGTGCATCAATGTGTCATCAAAATGCCCCTGCCTGACATTACAATGACCTGATGTACTACAACAATGCTCAATAGGCCATCACGATGCTCCAATATGGAATCAACATGTTTCAGTGTGCCCTCAAATCCTAACTGTACCATTATAATGCCCCAATATGCCACCACAATGCTCAAATATGTCTTCAGAAAGTCAAACTATGACATCACAATACTCCAATATGTCGTCTCAATGCTCCATTGCACCATCACACCATTCAGTGTGCCGTAAGAATGCACCAGTGTGTCATCACAATGCTCAGTGTACCATAACAATGCACAAATATGTCATCACAATGCTCCAATGTGTTAAGGGTATGCTCCAGTGTGAAATCACAATTCTCGAATGTGTCATCAAAATGCTGCAAAGTGACATCACAGTGCTCAGGTGTTATCAAAGTGCTCCAATGTGTCATAACTATGTTCAGTGTACCATTACAATGCCCTAATGTCTAAAAACAGAGCTCCAATATGTCATTATTAAAGCTCTAAAGTGATTTCACAGTGCTCAAAGAAATCTTCAGAATCCCCCATTGTGATATCACAATGCTACAACATATCTTCAAATACAACATTGTCCCATCACCATGTACCAATGTGTCATCACAGTGCTCCACAGTCACCACCATCCTCAATGTGTTGTCACAGTGCTCAATGTCCATTCACAATACCCTCGTTTCATTGCAATGCTCATTGTGACATCATAATTCCCCAATGTGTCATCACAGTGCTACAGTGTGCTCATTACGATGTTTCATGTGTCACCACAATGCTCAATGTGCCAACACTATGGGCCTTACAGTGTCCCAACGTGACCTCATAATGATCCATGGCGCCATCACAATTGTACAATATGACTTCAGAATGTTCCATTGTGATATCACAAGGCTCCAATGTGATATCACAGTGCTCCAATGTGCCAACTCTATGACCCCATGTGCCATTATTTTGCTCCAACGTTCCATCAAAATGTTACAGTATGACTACACAATGTTCCATTGTTACATTACAATGCTCCTTGGTGTCAGCACTATGTTACAATATGACTTCACAATCTTCCAATGTGAAATTACAATGCTCCAATATGACATCACAATGCTCCATTGTGCCATTTTATGTCCCATTATATTGCTCCAATATCCCATCACAATGTTACAATATGACTTCTCTATGTTCCATTGTGACGTCACAATGATCAAATGTCCAGCACTATCACCCCATGTGCATTATATTGCTACATTTTATGATCACAATGTTACAATACAACATCAAAATGTTCCATTTTGACATCACAATGCTCCAATATGCCAACAATGTTGCTGCATGGGCCTTATATTGCTCCAATGTGACATCACAGTTTTAGAATATGAATTCAAAATGTCTATTGTGACAAAACAATCCTCCAAAGTGACATCACATTGATCCAATGTGCCAACACTATCACCCCGTATGACATTATACTGCTCCAATGTGCCATCACAATGTTTGATATGACTTCGAAATGTTCCAGAGTGACATCACAATGTTCCGTGGTGCCTTCACAATGTTGCAATATGACTTCACAATGTTCAATTTTTACATCAAAGTGCTCCAATGTGACATCCCAATGTTCCACTGTACAAACACCATCTCCCCATATGCCATTATATTTCTCCAATGTGCCATCCCAATGTTACAATTTGACTTCACAAAGTTCTATTATGACATCACAAACCCCCATGGTGACATCACAGTGCTCCAATGTGCTATTACACTGTTACAATATGACTTCACAATATTCCTTTATGAGATCACAATGCTCATTGTGCCCTCAACTATGTGCAATTGTGTCATTACCATGATCCATTGTGTCATCACCATGCTTAGTATGCAAACACGGTGCTAATTGTCCCCTCACAATCCCCCAATGTGACATCACAATGCTCCATGTTGCCCTCACGATGTTATAATATGATGTCCCATTGTTGCATTGTGATATCATAATGCTCCAATGTGAAAAACGCTATCACCTCATGTGCCATCACAAAACTCTATGGTGCCATCACAATGTTAAAATATGACTTTACAGTGTTCCATTGTGATATCACTGTGCTTCAATGTGACATCCCAATTCTCAATGTGCCAAAACTATCACCTTGTGTCCCATTATATTTCTCCTATATGCCATTACAATGTTTCAATAGGATTTCTAATGTTCCAATGTGACATCACAATGCTCCAAAGTAACAATGCTATCACCCCATGTGCCTTTATATTGCTCTATTGTTCCATGAAAATGTTACAATATGACTTCGAAATGTTCAATTGTGTCATCACAATGCTCTACAATGTTACATTATGATTTTGCCATGCTCGATTGTGTCATCACAATGCTCCAGGTTGTCATTGCAATGCTCCAATGTGAAATCATAATGCTCCAATGTGCCATCACAATGCTCCAAAGTTCCAACATTAATGCCACGTTTGACAATATACTGCTCCAATGTGTCATGACAAGGTTAAAATTTGACTTTGCAATGTTCCAATGTGACATCACAATGCTCCAGTGTGACATCACAACGCTCAAATGTGCCAACACTATCGCCCCATGTTCTATTATATTGCTCCAATATGCCATCACGATGTTACAATATGACTTCACGATATTCTATTGTGACTTCAAAAGGCTCCAAAATTTGACATCAGAATGCTCCAATGAGCCATCACAATGTTACAATATGACTTCAGAATAATCCATTGTGATGAAACAATGCTTGAATATGACATTACAATGCTCCAAAATGCCAACACTCTCTCCCATGTGTCATTATATTGCTCCAATGTCCCATCACAATGTAACAATATAACTTTAAAATATGACATCACAATACTGCAATATGCCAACCCTGTTGGCCAATGTGCATTTCTATTGCTCCAATGTGCCATCACACTGTTACAATATGACTTCACAATGCTCCATTGTGAAGTCACAATGCTCCAATGTGCCAACACTATGGTCCCATGTGCCATTATATTGCTCCAATGTGCCAGAACACTGTTATAATATGACTTCATAATGTTCCATTGTGACATCACAATGTTCCATTTTGACTCCAAAGTCCTGCAATGTGACATGAAAGTGCTCCAATGTGCCAACACTATCACCTCATGTGCCATTATATTGCTCCAATGTGACATAAAAATGCAACAATGTGACAACCCTATGGCCCCATGTGCCATCACAATACTCTATGGTGCCATCAAAATGTTAAAATATGACTTTACATTGTTCCATTCTGATATCACACTGCTCCAATGTGACATCCCAATTCTCCAATGTGCCAAAACTATCTCCCTGTGTGCCCTTATATTGCTCCAATATGCTATCAAAATGTTACAATAGGACTTCTAATATTCCAATGTGACATCACAATTCTCCAAAGTAACAATGCTGTAGGCCCATGTGCTTTTATGTTGCTCCGTATTCCAATGCGATGTTACAATATGACTTCACAATGTTCTATTATGACATCACAAAGCTCCGAGGTGACATCACAATGCTCCAATATTCCAACACTATTGCTCCATGAGTTATTATATTTCTCCATAGTGCTATCAAAATGTTAAAAGATGACTTCAAAATGTCCTTTGCCATTTCACAATACACTACTGTGACATCACAATACTCCAGAATGCCATAATTTTTTTTCAATGAAGTCTTAAAAATAATTTTAAAAGAAAAAGGGGTAAAAGTATTACTGCTCCAGTTTAGCGGGTGAAAGGGTCATACTATTTTTCTGCCACTTCTCCACAATCTGTGTGAGTCTCAGAGGTCTGCCCTCAAAGTCATAAAGCTCCATATGACACAATTTTATTTACCCTGTTTTCTATAATATAGCCACAACTATTCATGGTGGTCTTCTGCATTATTTTCAGTTTAAGCCCATGTGTTATTATATTTCTCCATAGTGAAATCAAAATGTTAAAAGATGACTTCAAAACGTTCGTCATTTCACAATGCACCATTGTGACATCACAATGCTCCAGTATGCCAATATTATTGCCCCATGTACCTATATATTGATCCATAGAGCCATCATACTGTTACAATATGAATTCACAGTGTTCCTTTGTCATATCACAATGCTCCAATGTGCTAACACTATGGTCCCAAATGTGCGATCACAATGTTACAATATGACTTCGCAATGTCTCATTCTTACATCACAATGCTCCATGGTGCCATCACCTGTGTTAAAATATGGCTGCAAAATGTACCAATGTGAAATTACAATGCTCCAATGTGACATCACAATGCTTTAATCTGCCAACAACATAGGTCCATGTGCAAGTTTATTGCTCCAATATGCCAACAATGTTACAATATGACTCCTGAATACTCCCTTGTGACATCACAATGCTCAAATGTGACATCACAATGCTCTGATGTGCCAAAACTGTCGACCCACATGCCATTATATTGCCCCAGGTTGCCATCACAATGTTACATTTTGACATCACAATGCTCCAATATTTCAATATTACTGCCCCATGTGTTTTTATATTGCTCCATAGTGCCATCAAAATATTACAATATGACTTCACAATGTTCCATTTTGACAATACAATGTTCCAATGTACCAACACTATCTCCCCCTGTTCCATTATATTGTTACAATGTGCCATCACAATGTAACAATATTACGTCAAAATCTGACATCACAATACTGAAATTTGCCAACACTATTGCCCCATGTGCCATTCTATTGCTCCAATGCGCCATCACACTGTTACAATATGACTTCAAAATGCTCCATTGCAACGTCACAATGCTGCAATGTGACATCACAATGCTCCGATATGCCAACACTATCACCTTATGTGCCATTATATTGCTCCAATGTGACATCATAATGTTACAGTATGACTTCACAATGCTCCAATGTGACATCACAATGCTCCAATATGACATCACTATGGCCCCATGTGCCATCACAGTGCTCTATGGTGCCATCACAATGTTAAAACATGACTTTACAGTGTTCCACTGTGATATCACAGTGCTCCAATGTGACATCCTTTTGTGATATCACATTGCTCCAATGTGACATCCTAATTCTCCAGTGTGCCAAAACTATCTCCCTCTGTGCCCTTATATTGCTCCAATATTCCGTCATAATGTCACGGTAGGAATTCTAATGTTCCAATGTGACATCACAATGCTCCAATGTAACAATAGTATCACCTCCTCATGTGCTTATATTGCTCCAATGTTCCATGACCATGTTACAGTATGACTTCACAATGTTCCCTCGTCATTTCATAATGCTCCATTTTGATGTCACAATGCTCCAGTATGCCAATACTATTGCCCCATGTGCCTATATATTGCTCCATAGCGCCATCAAAATATTACAATTTGAATTCACAGTGTTCCTGTGTGATATCACTGTGTTCCAATGTAATACTATCGCCACATGTGCCATTTTATTGTTTCAATGTGCCATCAGAATGCTAACCTATTTCTTCTCAGTATTCCTTTGTTACATCACAATACTCCAATGAGCCAATACTATCACCCCATGTGCCAATATTTTGCTCCAATATGCCATCAAAATGCTACAATATGACTTTTCAATGTTCCATTATAACATCACAATGCTCTAATGTGCTAAAACTACGGTCTCAAATGTGCCCTCATAATGTTACAATATGACTTCACAGTGTTTCATTGTTACATCACAATGCTCCATGGTGACATCACTGCATTACAACATGAGTGTAAATTGTACCAATGTGCAATTACAATACTCCAATGTGACATCACAATGCTTTAATCTGCTAACAACATAGGTCCATGTGCTAGTATATTGCTCCAATATGCCATCACAATGTTCCATTGTGACATCACAATTATCTAGTGTGACATCACAATGCTCCAATGTGACATCACAATGCTCCAATGTGACATCACAATATTCCAATTTACCACTCAGAGTGTTACAATATGACTTCACAATGTTGAATTTTGACTTCTCAATTATTTCATATGACATCACAATTCTCAAATGTGGCAACACTAACTCCCCAAGTACCATTATATTGGTCCAATATGTCTTCAGAATGTTACCATATGCCTTCACAATGTTCCCTTGTCACATCACAATCCTCAAATTCGACATCACAATGCTCCATGATGCCATCACTATGTTACACTATGACTTCACAATGTTCCCTTTTTGACTTCACAATGCTCAAATGTGACATCACAATGGTTCAATGTGCCAACACTATGGCCCCATGTGCCATCTCAATGCTCTATTGTGCCATCACAATGTTACAATATGACTTTACAATGTTCCAGTGTGACATCACAGTGCTCCTTGTGATATCACTTTGCACAATTGTGTCATTACGGAGATCCATTGTCTCGTCACCATGCTCAATAGGCAAACACAGTGCACAGTGCTCCCTCACAATCCCCCAAGGTGACATTACAATGTTCCATGGTGCCTTTACAATGTCACAATATGTCTTGAAAATGTTCCATTGTGACATCACAATGCTCGATGGTGCCATTACAATGTTACAATATTACTTCACAATGTTCCATTTTGACATCACAATGCTCCAATGTGCCCACACTATTGCCCCATGTGCCATTATATGGCTCCAATATGCCATCACAATGTTACAATAGGAAACCACAATGCTCCAATGTGCCATCACAAT
>NW_008357044.1:59198-75599 GCF_000622305.1 Nannospalax galili
GCTCAATGTGACATCACAATGCTGAATGTCCCCTCACAAGGCCCCTAATGTGTTATCACAATGTTCAGTGTGCAAATATAATGTCAAAATGTGTCATCACAATACTCCAATTTGATATTGCAATGTTTAATGTACCTTCAAAATGCTCCAATATGCCAACCTTACGGTCCCATGGGTCATTATATTGCTCCAATGTGCCACCACAGTGTTAAAATATGACTTCACAATGTACCATTGTGTGACAACAATGTTCAATTTGTGATCACAATGCACCATTGTGTCATTACAATGATCCATTGTGTCCTCAACATGGTCAATAAGCAAAGATGGTGCTCAATGTCCCCAGAAAATCCCCAATGTAACATCCCAATACTCCAATGTGATTTCAAAATGCTCCAATGTGTCACCACAATGCTCAATGTGACATCACAATGCTGAATTCCCCTCACAAAGCTCCTAATGTGTCATTACAATGCTCACTGTAGAAATATAATGCCCCGATGTGTCATCACAATATTACAATTTGGTATTGCAATGTTTCATGTACCATCACAATGCTCCAATGTGGCAACACTATGGCCCCATGTGAAAGTATGTTGGTCCAATGTGCCATCACAATGTTACAATATGACTTCAAAATGTTCCATTGTGCATTGTAATATGACACTGTGTCATTACAATGATCCATTGTGCTGTGACCTTGCTCAATATGCAAAAACGGTACTGAATGTCCCCTCACAATCCCCCAATGTGACATTACAATGATCCATGGTGTCATCACAATGTTACAATATGTCTTCAAAATGTACCATTTTAACATTACAATGCTCAATGTTGCCATTACAATGTTAATATATCACTACATAATGTTCCATTTCAACATCTCAATGCCTCAATGGGACAACACTATCGCCCCATGTGCCATTATATTGCTCCAATGAGCCATCACAATGTTACAGTATGACTTCACAATTTTCCTTTATTTTATCACAATGCTCCAATGTAACATCACTATTCCCCCATGTGCCATTATATATCTCCAATGTGCTACCACAGTGTTACACTATGAAATCACAATGCTCCAATGTGCCATCACAAAGTTCCAATGTGCCAACACTATCTCCCCATGTGCCATTATATTGCTCCATTATGCCATCACAATGTTACAGTATGACATCACAACGCTCCATTGTTTTATCATAATCCTCCAATGTGACATATCAATGTTAGAATATGACTTCTCATATTCCATTGTGACAAAACAAGGCTCCAATATGACATCACAATGCTCCAATGTGCCATCACTCAGTGCAATTGTGTCATTACCATGATCCATTGTGTCGTCACCATGCTCAATATGAAAACACAGTGCTCAATCTCCCCTTTTAGTGCCCCATGTGACATCACAATCATCCTTGGTGCCATCACAATGTTACAGTATGACTTCAAAATGTTTCATTGTGACATTACAATGATCCATCGTGCCATCACAATATTACAATATGACTTCACGATGTTACATTGAGTCATCACATTGCCAATTGTGACATCACTGTGCAAAATTGTATCATTACTTGATCCATTGTGTCATCACCATGCATAATGTGCAAACACAGTGCTCAGTCTCGCCTCAAAACCTGTCAATGTGACATTAAAATGTTCCATGGTGCCATCAAAATTTTACAACATGACTTGACAATGTTCCATTGTGACATCACAAGGCTCCAAGGTGACAACACAATGCTACAATATGCCATCACTTTCACCACGTGTATCATTATATTGCTCCAATGTGTCATCACAATGTTACAATATGACTTCACAATGTTCCATTCTGACTTTACAGTGCTCCAAAATGACAAGACAATGTTACAGTATGACTTCACAATGTTCCATTGTGACACCCCAATGCTCCAAAAAGATATCACAGTGCTCCAATGTGCCAACACTATCGCCACATGTGCCATTACATTGCTCCAATGTGCCAACACAATGTCTCAATATGACTTCACAGTGTCCCAGTTTGACATAACAATGATCCAATGTGACATTACAAGGCTCCATTGTGACATCATAATGCTCCAATATGCCATCACAGTGTTCAAATATGAGTTCAAAGTGTTCCATTTTGAAATCACAGTGCTCCTATGTGACATCACAGTGCTCCAATGTGACAGCACTATTGCGCTATTTGCCATTATATTGCTTCCATGTGCCATCACAATGTTACAATATGACTTCACAATGTTCCTTTGTGACACCACAATGCTCCAATATGACATTACAATGATCCAATGTGCAATCACAATGTTACCATATGACTTCGAAATGTTCAATTGTGACATTATGATGCTCCCTAATGCCATCACACTATTACCATATGATTTAATGGTTTTCCATTGAGACATCACATTGCTCATTGTGACGTCACTTTGCAAAATTGTGTCATTTCTTGACCCCTTGTGTCGTCACCATGCTTAATGTGCAAACACGGTGCTCAATGTCCCTTCAAACCTCCCCCAATATGACATCACAATGCTCCTTGGTGCCATCAAACTGTTACAGTATGACTTCACAATCTTCCATTTTCACATCACAAGTCTCCAATGTGACAACACAATGCTCAATATGAAAACACGGTGCTCAATGTCTCCTCACATTCACCAAATGTGACATCACAATGATCCCATGTGTCATCACAATGCTCCAATGTGACATCACAATGCTCCACTATCACAATGCTCAGTGCTCCAAACACTAAGTCCCCATGTGCCACTACATTGCTCCAATATGCCATTGCAACACTATGGTCCCATGTGCCATTATATATCTCCAAAGTACCATAATGATGTTACAATATGTCTTCCAATGTTCCATGTGCCATCACAATGTGCCATTGTGTCATTACAATGATCCATTGTGTAGTCACCATCCTCAATATGAAAACACGGTGCTCAATGTCTCCTCTTATTCCCCAAATGACATCACAAGGATCCCATGTGTCATCACAATGCACCATTGTTACATCACAATGCTCCATTGTAACATCACAATCCTCCAATATGCCAACACCACGGCCCCATGTGCCATTATATTGCTCCAGTGTGCCATCGCAATGTTACAATATTACTTCAAAATGTTCCATTGTGCCATCACAATGCTCCTTTGTGTCATTACAAGGATCCATTTTGTAGTTCAACATGCTCAATATGCAGACACACTGCTCAATGTCGGCTCCAAATCCCCCTATGTGACATCCCAATGTTCCAAATGTGTCATCACAATGCTCCAATATGTCATCACAGTTCTCCAAAGTGACATCACAATGCTCCAATGTGCCAACATTATGGCCAAATGTGCCATTATATTGCTCCTATATTGCTTCTTTGTGCCATCACAATATTCCATTTTGACATCACAATTATCCTCTGTGACATCACAGTGCTCCAATGTGACATCCCAATATTCCAATGTGCCATTCAGAGTGTTACAATATGCTTCACAATGTTCAATTTTGACTTCACAATGCTTTTATTTGACTTCACAATGTTCCAATGTGCTAACCCTATCTCCCCAAGTATCATTACATTGCTCCAATATGTCATCACAATGTTACAATATGCCTTCACAATGTTCCCTTGTCACATCAAAATCCTCAAATGTGGCATCACAATGCTCCATGGTGCCATCACAATGTTACAATATGACATCACAGTGTTCCATTTTGACTTCACAGTGCTCAAATATGACAACACAATGATTCAATGTGTCAACACTATGGTCCCATGTGCCATCTCAATGCTCTATGTGCCATCATAAGGTTATAATATGATTTCACAATGTTCCATTGTGACATTACAATGCTCTAATATGACTTCACAATGCTCCAATGTGGCATCACAATATTCCAATATGACTTCACAATATTCCAATGTGATTTCACTATGCTTCTATGTGACATCACCGTTCTCCAATGTGCCAACACTATCTCCCCAAGTGCCATTATATTGCTTCAATGTGTGATCACAATGTGAAAATATGACTTGTCAATGTTACATTGGGAAATCGCAATGCTCCAGTGTGATATCACAATGCTCCAATTTTCCAACACTACTGCCACAAGAGCTATTACATTGCTCCAATGTGCCATCACGAAGTTACAATGACTTCACAATATTATTTTCTCACACCACAATGCTCCATTGTGATATCACAATGCTCCAAAATTCCAACACTATTGCCTCACGTGATATTATATTGCTCCAATGAGCCATCAAATTATTACAACACGACTTCTCAATATTCCATTCTGACGTAAAAATTCTCCATTCTTACATCACAATGCTCCAATTCCAACACTATTGACACATGTGCCATTATTTTGCTCCAATATGCTATCACAGTGTTACAATATGACTTCACAATGTTCCATTGTGACAACACAGTGATCCAATATGACAACACAATTCTCCAATGTGACACCACAATGCTACAATTTGCCAACACAACGTTACAATATGAATAAACGATGTTCCATTGTGACATTACAATGCTCATTGTGTCATCGCTACGCACATTTGTGTCATTACAATGATCCATTGTGTCATTATGCTCAATATGGAAACATGGTGCTCAATGTCCCCTCACAGTACCCCAATGTGACCTCACAGTGTTCCATGGTTCCATCACAATAGTACAATATGACTTCATAATGTTCCATTGTTAAATCACAATGCTCCAATGAGCCAACACTATAGCCCCATGTGCCATTATTTGCTCCAATGTACCACCAAAATGTTACACTATGACTTCACAAGGTTCCTCTGTTACATCACAGTGCTCCTTGGTGTCATCACTATGCTACAATATGATTCACAATCTTCCAATGTGAAATTATAATGCTCCATTATGTCATCACAATGCTCCAATGTGCCAACACTGTCATCACATGTCCCATTTTATTGCTCCAATTTCCCATCACAATCTTAAAATATGATGTCTCAATGTTCCATTGTGATGTCACAATGCTTCAATGTCCAGCATTATCACCCCACGTGCATTGTATTGCTAGACTTTGTCATCACAATGTTTCCATATGACATCACAATGCTTTAGTCTGCCAACATCACAGTGCCATGTGCTAGTATGTTGCTCCCATATGCCAACAATGTTACAATATGACTTCACAGTGTTCCATTGTGACTTCACAATGCTCCAGTGTGACATCAAAATGCTTCAATGTGCCAACACTATCGCTCCATGTGAAGTCAAAATGCTCTATGGTGCCATCACAATGTCACAATATGACTTCACAATGATCCATTGTTACATCACAATGCTCCAATGTGAAATCACAATGCTCCAATGTGCCAACATTAATCCCACTTGTGCCATTATATGGCTCAAATGTGCCATGAAATATGTCTTCTCAAGTATCCTTTCTGCCATCACAATGCACCTATATGCCATCATAATGCACATTGTGCCAACATGATGTGCAATTGTGTCATTAGGATGATCCTTTGTGGTGTCATCATGCTCAATATGCAAACACTGTACTCAATGTCCCCTCAAAATCAGCAAATTTGACCACACAATTCTCCATAGTACCATCACAATATTGCAATATGACTTCACAATGTTCCATTGTGACATTACAATGCTCCAATGTGTGAACACTATCTCCCCATGTGCCATTATATTGCTCCACTGTGCCATTACAATGGAACAACATGAC
Organism: Nannospalax galili; assembly: GCF_000622305.1. Taxonomy (NCBI): domain Eukaryota; kingdom Metazoa; phylum Chordata; class Mammalia; order Rodentia; family Spalacidae; genus Nannospalax; species Nannospalax galili. The sequence goes on from NW_008357044.1 coordinate 64,936, forward strand.
TTCACAATGGGACACCAAAATACTGCAATGTGCCAACACTTCCCCATGTAATATTCTATTGCTCCAATGCTCCATCACACTGTGACCATATGACTTCACAATGCTGCATTGTGAAGTCACAACACCCCAACATGATGTCACAATGCTGCAATGTGCCAACACTATCGCCCCATAGTCTATTATATTGCTCTAATGTGCCATCACGGTGTTACAATACGACTTCCTAATGTTCCATTGTGACATCACAATGTTCCATTGTGACTTCAAAGTCCTCCAATGTGAAATGAAAATGCTCCAGTATGCGAAAACTACCACGACCTCCTGTGCCATTATATTGCTCAAATGAGACATCACAATGTTACAATATGACTTCATGATGCTCCAATGTGACATCACAATGTTTCAATGTGCCAACACTATGGCCCCATGTGCCATCACAATGCTCTATCATGCCATCACAATGTTAAAATATGACTTTACAGTGTTCCATTGTGATATCACATTGCTCCAATGTGACATCTCAATTCTCCAATGTCCCCAAACTATTGTCCTGTGTGCCATTATATTGCTCCAATGTTCCATCACAATGTTACAAAAGGACTTCCAAGGTTCCAATGTGACATCACAATGCTCCCATATAACAATATTATCGCCCCATTTGCCTTTATGTTGCTCTGATATTCCATGACAGTGTTAGAATATGACTTCACAATGTTCCTCTGTGACGTCACAATGTTCCAAGGTGACATCACAATGCTCCAATATTCCAACACTATTGCCCCATATGTTATTATATTTCTCCAAGTGCCATCAAAATGTTACAGTATAACTGCATAATGTTCCTTCGTCTTTCCACAATGCTCCATTGTGATGTCACAGTGCTCCAGTATGCCAATACTTTTGCCCCATGTGCCTATATATTGCTACATAGTGCCATCAAAATGTTACAATACGAATTCACATTGTTCCTTTGTGATATTGCAATGCTCCAATGTAACACTATCACCCCATGTCCCATTGTATTGTTTCAATATGCCATCACAATGCTAACCTAAGTCTTCTCAGTGTTCCTTTGTGACATCACAATACTCATATGAGCCAATACAATTACTCCCGTGCTAATATATTGCTCCAATATGCCATCAAAATGCTAGAATATGACTTCTCAATATTCCGTTACAACATCACAATGATCCAGTGTGCTAACACTATGGTCCCAAATGTGCCATCAAAATGTTAAAATATGATTTCACAGTGATTCATTATTACATCACAATGCTCCATGGTGCCATCACCATGTTACAGTATGACTGCAAAATGTATCAATATGCGATTACAATGCTCAAATGTGACATCACAATGGTTTAATCTGCCAACCCCATAGGTCTATGTGCTAGTATATTGTTCCAATATGCCAACAATGTTACAATATGACTTCTGAATATTCCCTTGTGACATCACAATGCTCAAATGTGACATCACAATGCTCCAATATGCCAACACTCTCACAACACGTACCATTATATTGCCCCAATTTGGCATCACAATGTTACAATATAACTTCAAAATGTTATATTTTGTCATCACAATAATCCATTGTACCATCATGATGTTACATTTGATTTCACAATGTTGGATTGTGTCATCACAATGCTCCACAATGTTACACTGATTTCACAATGTCTGATTGTGTCATCACTATGCTCCAGGTTGTCATCAAAAGGCTCCACTGTGAAATCACAGTGTTCCAATGTGCCATTACATGCTCCAAGGTCTCAACACTAACACCACGTGTGACATTATTGTGTTCCAATATTTCATGACAATGTTACAATTTGACTACGCAATGTTCCATTGTGACATCCCCAGGCTCCAATGTGCCAACACTATCGCCCCATGTGCCATTATATTGCTTCAATGTCTCATCACAATGTTACAATATGACTTCACAGTATTCCACTGTGACTTCTTAATGCTCCACTTTGACAACAGAATACTCCAGTGTGCGATCACAATGTCACAATATGACTTCACAATAATCCATTGTGATGTAACAATGCTTGAATATGACCCCACAATGCTCCAATGTGCCAACACTATCACCCCATGTGCCATTATATTGTTCCAATGTGCCATCACGAAGTTACAATATTACTTCATAATATTCCTTTCTCACTTCACAATGCTCCATTGTGACATCACAGTGCTCCAATGTGCCAACATTATTGCCTCATGTGGTATTATATTGCTTCAATGAGCCATCAAATATTACAACTTCTCAGTGTTCCATTCTGACATAAAAATGCTCCAATCTTACATAACAATGCTCCAATGCCAACACTATTGACACATGTGCCATTATTTTGCTCCAGTGTGCCATCACAATGTTACAATATGACTTCACAATGTTCCATTGTGACATCACAGTGATCCAATATGACAATACAGTTCTCCAATGTGACACCACAATGCTCCAATTTGCCAACCCAATGTTACAATATGAATTCCCAATGTGCCATTGTGACATTACAATGCTCATTCTGCCATCACTACGCACATTTGTATCATTACAATGATCCATTGTGTCGTCATTAGGCTCAATATGGAAACATGGTGCTCAATGTCCCCTCACAGTCCCCCAATGTGACCTCACAATGATCCATGGTGCCATCACAGTGGTACAATATTACCTCATAATGTTCCATTGTGAAATCACAATGGTCACTGTTATATCACAGCGTTCCTTGCTGTCATCACTGTGTTACAATATGATTCACAATCTTCCAATGTGAAATTAGAATGCTCCATTATGTCATCACAATGCTCCAATGTGCCATCACTGTCATCTCAAGTTCTATTATATTGCTCCAATGTCCCATCACAATTTTAAAATATGGCATCTCAATGTTCCATTGTGACATCGCAATACTCCATTGTCACATCACAATGCTCAATGTCCAGCACTCTAGCCCCACGTGCATTATATTGCCAGACTTTGTCATCACAATGTTGCAATATGACATCACAATTCTATCTGCCAACACGATAGGTCCATGTGCTAGTATACTGCTCCAATATGCCAACAATGTTACAATATGACATCACAGTTCTCGAATGTGACATCACAGTGCTCCAACATGCCAACACTATGGCCCCACGTGCCATTATATTGCCCCAATTTGGCATCACAATGTTGCAATATACCTTCACAATATTACATTTTGACATCACAATGCTCCATTGTGCCATCACAATGTTACATTTGATATCACAATGTTTGATTGTGTCATCACAATGCTCCAGGGTGTCATCACAATGCTCCACTTTGAAATCACAATGCTCCAATGTGACATCAAAATGCTCCAAATTCTCAACACTAAGGCCTCTTGGGACATTATATTTCTCCAATATGTCATGACAATGTTGCAATTTGGTTTTGCAATGCTCCAATATGACATCACAATACTTTAGTGTGACATCACAATGCTCCAACATGCCAACACTACCGCCCCATGTACCATTATACTGCTTCAATGTGTCATCACAATGTTACAACATGACTTCACAGTATTCCACTGTGACTTCTTAATGCTCCAATTTGACATCAGAATGCTACAGTGTGCCATCACAATGTTACAGGATGATTTCACAAAAATCCATTGTGATGAAACAATGCCTGAATATGACATCAGAATACTCCAGTGTGCCAACACTATCGCCAGATGTGCCAATATATTGCTCCAATGTGCCATCAAAATATTCCATTGTGACATCACAATTATCCTCTGTGACATCACAATGCTCCAATGTGACATCACAATGCTGCAATGTGACATCACAATATTCCAATATGCCATTCAGAGTGTTACAATATGACTTCACAATGTTCCATTGTGAAATCACAGTGATCCAATGTGAAAACAAATTCTCCAATGTGATATCACAATGCTCCAATTTGCCATCACAATGTTACAATATGACTTCACAATGTTCCATTGTGACATCGCAATGCTCATTGTGATATCACTATGCACATTTGTGTCATTACAATGATCCATTGTGTCGTTATTATTCTCAGTATACAAACATGGTGTTCAATGTACCGTCACAGACCCAGTGTGGCCTCACAGTGAACCATGGTGCCATCACAATGTTACAGTATGACTTATTAATGTTCCATTGTGACATCACAATTTTCCAGTGTGACATCACAATCATCCAATGTGCCAACACTATGGTCCCAAGTCCCATTATTTTCCTCCAATGTTCCATCAAAAGGTTACAGTATCAATTCACAATGTTCCATTGTTATATCACAATGCTCCTTGGTGTCATCACTATGTTACAATATGACTTCACAATCCTCCAATGTGAAATTACAATATTGCAATATGACATCACAATACTCCAATGTGAAAACACTGTCATCTCATGTCCCATTATAGGGCTCCAATGTCCCATTACAATGTTACAATATTACTTCTCAATCTTCCATTGTGACATCACCATACTCTATTGTGACATCACAATGCTCCAATGTCAAGCACTATTGCCCCATATGCAGCATATTGCTACACTTTTTCATTACAATGTTACAATATGACATCACAAAGTTCCATTGAAACACCAAAATGCTCCAATGTGCTAATAACATCGCCCCATGGAACTTATATTTCTCCAATGTGACATCACAGTGTTACAATATGAATTCAAAATGTTCCATTGTTAAAAACAATCCTCCAGTGTGACATCACATGGCTCCAATGTGCCAACTCTATCGCCCCTTGTGACATTATTTTGGTCCAATATGCCATCACGATGTTTGAATATGAATTCAAAATGTTCCACAGTGATATCAGAATGCTCCGTGGTAACATCACAATATTGCAATATGACTTCACAGTGTTCCATTGTGACATCACAATGCTCCAATGTGAAATCATGATGTTCCAATGTGCCAACACTAACCCCATATGCGCCATTAAATTTCTCAAATGTGCCATCACAATTTTACAATATGACTTCGCAATTTTCCATTGTGCCATCACAACTCACCTATATGCCATTACATTGTTCATTGTGCCAACATGATACGAAATTGTGCTTTACCATGATCCATTGTGTCGTCATCATGCTCAATATGCAAACACGGTGCACAATGTCCCCTCACAATCTGCAAATTCGACCACACAATTCTCCATAGTAATATCACAATATTAAATATGATTTCCCAATGTTCCATTGTGACATTACAATGCTCCAATGTGCCAACACTATCTCCCCATGTGCCATTATATTGCTCCAACATGCCAAGACAATGTAACAATATGACTTCACAATGTGACTTCATAATACTGGAATGTGCCAACACTTTTGCCCCATGTGCCATTATATTGCTACAATGTGACACCACAATGTTACAATATGACTTCGCAATGTTCCAATGTGACATAACAATGCAGCAATATAACAAGACTATCTCCCCACATGCCTTTATATTGCTCCAAAGTGCCATGACAATGTGACAATATGACTTCACAATGTTCCATTGTGACATCACAAGCCTCATTGAGCCATCACTATGCACATTTGTGTCATTACAATGATACATTGTGTCTTCATTATGCTCAATATGCAACATGGTCCTCAACGTCTCCTCACAGTCCCACAATGTGACCTCAAAATGATCCATGGTGCCATTACAATGTTACAAGAAGACTTCATAATGTTACATTGTGACATCACAATGCTCTGTGGAGCCTTCACAATGTTGCAATATGACTTCACAATGTTCCATTGTGACATAACATTAACAATGCTCCAATTTGAAATCAAAATGCTCCAATGTGCAAACACTAGCCCCACATGTGCCATTATATTGCTCAAATGTGCCATCACAATTTTATAATATGACTTCTCAATGTTCCATTGTGCCATCACAACGCAACTATATGCCATCACAATGCTCATTGTGCAAAGGTGATGCGCAATTGTGTCATTACCATGATCCGTTGTGTCATCATAATGCTCCGTATGCAAACACGGTGCTCAATGTCCCCTCACAGTCCGCAAATTTGACCACAGTTCTCCATTTTACCATCACAATATTACACTAGGACTTCACAATGTTCCACTGTGACATTGCAAAACTCCAATGTGCCAACACAATCTCCACATGTGCCATTCTATTGCTCCAACGTGCCATCACAATGTAACAATATGAGTTCACAATGTGACGTCACAAACTGCAATGCGCCAACACTATTGCCCCATGTGCTGTTCTATTGCTCCAATGCGCCATCACAATGTTTCAGTATGATTCACAATGGAGCCTTGTGAAGTCACAAAGATCCAATGTGACATCACAATGCGTCAATGTGCCATTACTATCGCCACATGAGCCATTCTGTTGCTCCAATGTGCCATCAAGATGTGACAATGTGACTTCATAATGTTCCATTATGACATCACAATATTCCATTGTGACTTCAAAGTACCACAATGTGACATGAAATTCCTCCAATGTGAAAACTGTATCACCTCATGTACCATTATATTGCTCCACTGGGACATCACAATGTTACAATATGATTTCAAAATGCTCCAATGTGACATCACAATGCTCTAATGTGCCAACACTATCTCCCCAAGTACCATTATATAGCTCTAAAATGTCATCACAATGTTACAATATGCCTCCACAATGCTCCCTTGTCACATCACAATCCTCAAATGTGACATCACAATGCCCCATGGTTCCATCACACTGCTACAATATGAATTCACAATGTTACATTGTGACTTCACAATGCTCCAATGTGACATCGCAATGCTTCAATGTGCCAACACTATCACACCATGTGAAATCAAAATTCTCTATGGTGTGATGACAATGTTACAGTATGACTTCACAATGTTCTATTGTGAGATCACAATGCTAGAGTATGACTTCACAATGCTCCAATATGACAACACAATGCTTCAGTGTTCAAACACTATCGCTTCATGTGGCATCACAATGCACTATGGTGCCATAACAAAGTAACAGTATGATTTCACAGTGTTCCATTTTGACATCACAGTGATCTACTGTGACATCACAATGCTCAAAGGTGACATCACAGTGCTCCAATATGCCATCACAGTGTTCCAATATGAGTTCACAATGTTCCAATGTGATTTCACTATGGTTCAATGGGACATCACAATTCTCCAAGGTGCCAACACTATCTCCCCATGTGCCATTAAATTCCTGCCATGTGTGATCACAATGTGACAATATGACTTCTCAATGTTCCATTAGGAAATCACAATGCTCCAGTGTGATATCACTATGCTCCAATGTTCCAACACTATTGCCCCATAAGCGATTATATTGCTCCAATGTGCCATCACGAAGTTACATTATGACTTCACAATATTCCATTGTGACATCACAATGCTCCAATATACCAACACTATTGCCCCATGTGGCATTATATTGCTCCCATATGCTATCACAATATTACATCATGACTTCTCAATGTTCCATTGTGAAATAACAATGCTCCATTCTTACATCACAGAGCTCCAATGCCAACACTATCGACACATGTGCCATTATTTTGCTCCAATGTGCCATCACAATCTTACAATCTGCTCTCAATGCCATTAAATTCCTGCCATGTGTGATCACAATGTGACAATATGACTTCACAATGTTCCATTGTGAAATAACAATGCTCCATTCTTACATCACAGAGCTCCAATGCCAACACTATCGACACATGTGCCATTATTTTGCTCCAATGTGCCATCACAATCTTCAATCTGCTCTCAATGCCATTAAATTCCTGCCATGTGTGATCACAATGTGACAATATGACTTCTCAATGTTCCATTGTGAAATAACAATGCTCCATTCTTACATCACAGAGCTCCAATGCCAACACTATCGACACATGTGCCATTATTTTGCTCCAATGTGCCATCACAATCTTCAATCTGCTCTCAATGCCATTAAATTCCTGCCATGTGTGATCACAATGTGACAATATGACTTCTCAATGTTCCATTGTGAAATAACAATGCTCCATTCTTACATCACAGAGCTCCAATGCCAACACTATCGACACATGTGCCATTATTTTGCTCCAATGTGCCATCACAATCTTCAATCTGCTCTCAATGCCATTAAATTCCTGCCATGTGTGATCACAATGTGACAATATGACTTCTCAATGTTCCATTGTGAAATAACAATGCTCCATTCTTACATCACAGAGCTCCAATGCCAACACTATCGACACATGTGCCATTATTTTGCTCCAATGTGCCATCACAATCTTCAATCTGCTCTCAATGCCATTAAATTCCTGCCATGTGTGATCACAATGTGACAATATGACTTCTCAATGTTCCATTGTGAAATAACAATGCTCCATTCTTACATCACAGAGCTCCAATGCCAACACTATCGACACATGTGCCATTATTTTGCTCCAATGTGCCATCACAATCTTCAATCTGCTCTCAATGCCATTAAATTCCTGCCATGTGTGATCACAATGTGACAATATGACTTCTCAATGTTCCATTGTGAAATAACAATGCTCCATTCTTACATCACAGAGCTCCAATGCCAACACTATCGACACATGTGCCATTATTTTGCTCCAATGTGCCATCACAATCTTCAATCTGCTCTCAATGCCATTAAATTCCTGCCATGTGTGATCACAATGTGACAATATGACTTCTCAATGTTCCATTGTGAAATAACAATGCTCCATTCTTACATCACAGAGCTCCAATGCCAACACTATCGACACATGTGCCATTATTTTGCTCCAATGTGCCATCACAATCTTCAATCTGCTCTCAATGCCATTAAATTCCTGCCATGTGTGATCACAATGTGACAATATGACTTCTCAATGTTCCATTGTGAAATAACAATGCTCCATTCTTACATCACAGAGCTCCAATGCCAACACTATCGACACATGTGCCATTATTTTGCTCCAATGTGCCATCACAATCTTCAATCTGCTCTCAATGCCATTAAATTCCTGCCATGTGTGATCACAATGTGACAATATGACTTCTCAATGTTCCATTGTGAAATAACAATGCTCCATTCTTACATCACAGAGCTCCAATGCCAACACTATCGACACATGTGCCATTATTTTGCTCCAATGTGCCATCACAATCTTCAATCTGCTCTCAATGCCATTAAATTCCTGCCATGTGTGATCACAATGTGACAATATGACTTCTCAATGTTCCATTGTGAAATAACAATGCTCCATTCTTACATCACAGAGCTCCAATGCCAACACTATCGACACATGTGCCATTATTTTGCTCCAATGTGCCATCACAATCTTCAATCTGCTCTCAATGCCATTAAATTCCTGCCATGTGTGATCACAATGTGACAATATGACTTCTCAATGTTCCATTGTGAAATAACAATGCTCCATTCTTACATCACAGAGCTCCAATGCCAACACTATCGACACATGTGCCATTATTTTGCTCCAATGTGCCATCACAATCTTCAATCTGCTCTCAATTTCCCCATTATGCCAGTGCCATTATATTGCTCTATTGTGCCATCACAGTGTTACAATATGACTTCACAGTGTTCCATTGTAATATCACAGTGATCCTGTGTGACATCACAATGCTCCAATGTGATGTCACAATGCTCAGTGAGACATTACAATGCTCGAATTTGTAATAACAATTCTCAATGTGCCATCACAATCTTCAATCTGCTCTCAATTTCCCCATTATGCCATCATAATGCTCAATTATGTCTTAAAAATGCTCCACTTTGCCATCATAATATTCAGTGTGCCATGACAATTGACCAATATCTCATTATAATGCTCCATTGTGGCATCACCATACTCTATGTGTTACCAAAATGCTCCAGTATGTCTTCAACATGCTCCGTTTTTAACATCACACTCCTCAGTGTGCATAACAATGCACCAATGCGTTATCACAAGTCTAAACGTTCCTTCAGAATGCCCCAAAGTGTCATCACAATGCTCCAATGTGACATCAAAATACTCCCATGTGGAAAAACGCTCCAATGGGACATCACAGTGCTCAGTGCACCAACACAGTGCCCCCAGTGTGTCATCACAATGCTCAATGTGCCAAAACTCTCCTCCAATGTGTCATTATAATGCTCAAATATCACATCCCAATGCTAAGTGTGCCATAACAGTGCATCAATTTGTCATCACAATGCCCCAATGTACCACAACAATGTTCAATAGGCCATCACAATGCTGCAGTATGGAATCGAAATGTTTCAGAGTGCCCTCAAATCCCAACTGTGCCATTTCAGTGGCCCAATATCCCATCACAATGCTCAAATATGTCTTCAGAATGCCTAACTGTGACCTCACAATTCTAACATATGTCTTTGCAATGCTTCATTCTGCCATCGCACTCCTCAGTGTGCCATAACAATGCGTCAGTGTGTCACCACAATACTCAGTTTGACATCACAATGCCCCATTGTGTTATCTCAATCCTCCAATGTGCTATTCTATTGTTTCACGTGTCACCATAGTGCGCAGCGTGTCATAGCAATGCACCAATATGCCAACACAAACCTCCAATGTGATGTCACAATGCTCACTGAGATATTACAATGCTCA
>NW_008357044.1:77063-82626 GCF_000622305.1 Nannospalax galili
AGCTTTCCTAGAAAGCAAGCATGGATCCAGAGCAAGAGAAATAACTGGCTTTAGATAAGGTTGTCTTTCATTGTGGTAGAGAAAATGATGAATTCAGAAGTAATTTATAAGTTGGTTGAAGGAGTTCATGTATGACTTCAGTTTTCTTTGTGAGGTTGGGGGTGAAGTCATGTAAGTAAAATTTGGAACTGGCAGATGGAAATGGGAACTGATTCTGTGGATGCAATGAAGAGTCTTAAGAGGTTGATGACCTACCATGATTGTGTAGTGGGGACTATTTGCACATCTGTGTGATTTTTCTTTGGCAGTGCTTAGCAACTTAGGTGGATTGTTTTAGCCAGATCTGAAGTTTGGCTAACTGGGCACAATCAAGTCTTAAAGGACAGAAGACTGTCTGTCTTACAGGTTGTTGGTCTGGTAAACAAAATTTTACTTATACCTTGTTTGGACAGTTGTTTTGATGTGACTGGTGTGATACAATCCTGGAGCCCTGGATAGGTCTGGATTGCCTCTTTTATCTAGCTGACTCCTTAGCCTCTCTAGAAACCCTGCTTTCACAGTTAATCAAGACTATAGACCTCATTTTCCTCTCTTGCAATTCTGACAGTGTAGCAGTGTTTTTTTGCCTCCATGAGAAACAAAGGACCACCCTCCCGGCTTCCTGATTATACCTCTTGTTTCCCCTATAACCCCTTTCTGGATCAGGCACATTGCTGCTGAGAGATCCAAGCCCAGCCCTGTCCCTTTAGGTGCTCACCATTGTAGGAGAGTGTGAGGCTCTCCAGAGACACCCAGGAGCTCAGCAGGTGGCACAGTGTTAGAGCTGCCTCTGTGGAGAGAGGAACTGTGAACAGCTCCAAGGTGGAAATGCTACGGAATCGTTGGGAGGCCTCCAGTGCTGGAAGCCCCAAACAGCTGGGATCTGATCCATCCAAAGCTCCACAAGCTACTTCCCCAATCTCCATCTCTTCACCATCTTCCTTTTCACCAGCCACAATAAAAACAAAGTCATAGAGGTCTTCAGACTCTGCCCCAGACCCCTGACGGGTGCGGGCACCCTTTCTCCCTGCAGCTCTTTTGAAACGCTTTAAGGGCTTAGGCTGTGAGGCTGAGCTAGCTGGAGCCCGTTTGGATGAGGATGTGGAAGAGGAGGCAGAGGAGGTGGCAGCTGGAGCAGAGAGTGACTGCTTGGTACCAGAAGCCTCATAAGAGGTGGCTGGAGGGTGCAGCTCCCTCTGGGGGTCTGTTCCGCCTGGTGCCAGGCTCTCCTGTGTGCTGCGGCGTGTTACACGAGTGGCAGGTGCAGCTCTAGGCACCTGCTTGACTTCATTCTTCCGCCGAGTGGCCATCAGCGCTGCAGCACATCTCTCTGCTGCATCCCTCCGAGGCCGGCGTGAGCCAAGCAATAGCGAGCCTTCATCGCGGGCTGGAGCCCGGCCTCGGGAGGCCTCTCCACAGAGGCGGCAAGGCAGGTTACCAGGGCCTGGCTGCCAAAAGCCAGCACTCATGGTGAGGATAAGGATGAAAAGGGCTGACTCAGGCACAGGCCAGGAGTACAGCGACACTTGGCTAACAGCCCCATGGTGAATGAGCTGATGCAATAGCTGTCGAAGTGACTGCTGAGCTGCCACATCAGAGAACAGCAGGTGGCGGAACTTGAGGGTGTGCAGAGAACTGGCCAGGGTCTCCAAAACCCTGCGGTTGGGCTCAGCCACCAGCTCAGTTGCTCCCTGCAACATGTTGCAGATGGTGAGCTGCCGGACATGACGGGAGCTGTGCAAGAGAGGTGAGAAACGCTGGTCACAAAGACGGCTGTCAGAAGACACATCGATGGTCCCACGCAGAACATGGGAAAAAAAGGCCTCCATAAATTTGGCTCTCCAACAGGTCACACTCTGAAAGCAGAGAACATGCCAGATATTAAAGTGCTATCCCAATTTTCTTCAACTAGAACATTTTTCTGAGTACTCACTGAATCAGGCACCAGTGTAATTTATACAAATTCACTTAGTGCTCACATCTTTGAGGTATGTATTACCAGCAGCCCCATTTTACAGACAAGAAAACCAAGGCACAAAAGCAGATGAAGGGGCATTTTACATCATCGTAGCCTTTGTTTCTGTAGGGTGAATGTATAGTGCTTATTTGATGGTGCACGCACAAGTGTGTATGGGCACTCGTGTGCATATGTGAAGGCCAGAGGACAACCTCAGGTGTTCTGTCCACGTTTTTTAAATTAAAAAAAATTTTTTTTTGGTCTTTTTGAGACAAGGTCTCCCTGTAGCCCCAGATGACCTAGAACTTGCTAGGTAGACCAGGCTGGCCTTGAGCTCACAGAGATCCACCTGCCTCTACCTCCTAAGTGCTGGGATTAAAGGCATGCGCCACTACACCCGGCTCTTTTTTATCTATTATTTTTATTTTATGTGTATGAGTGTATTGCCCGTATGAATGTGGATGCATGCATGTAATGCAATGCCACAGAGGTCGGAGAGGGCTTCAGATTCCCCTGGAACTGGAGTTAAGGATGGTTCATAGCCACCATGTGGGTGCTGGGACTCGAACCTGGGTCCTCTCCAAGAGCAGTCAGTACTCTTAACCACTGAGCCATTTCTCTAGCCCCAGCAAAATACATTTGTAAGTAAAATTAACACAAGGCCTTTCAGGATTGGAATCCAGCTCTGCCACAGACTCCTCCATGAAAATCCCGAACAAGCCCTTCATTTCTTCTGCCTTGATTTCCCCACGTGTGAAGCAGAGCTGATTTCGGAGGACCTTCTCCACTCTCTTCTTCATCTGAAGCTGTGTAATGTTTATTTTCAGTCTTTCTTATTTTCTAAAGCAAATATTTAGACACCCCAAATTATGTGTTTATTTACTGAATATTTTGAACACAGAACAATTTTCCATTCTTGGTGTATGTACTGTCACCTCATTTAGGGCAGTAACTAGACTTTTTCCATGTAAGAACTAAAGGGAAGCCCAGGCTGTATTCTCCCAAAACTTAAATCGTAAGATTGTTTTGGCTATACAACTCAGTTTTCTAGGTCAAATATATATGACTTCTTATAAATGGTATTTTACCTAAGGCATCATACAAGTTCAAACAAATAAAAAGTAACAAAATGAAACACTTAAAGACACTGAGAAACTGAAGTGTAAATCTGACTACATTTGTTGGAACCCCAGTTTGGGGTACCCAACGTCCATAGGAGGCCGCTCCCCAATAACTCAGTCCTCAGACCAGAAGATGCAACAAGCATGAGGATTTATTACATTTTGCAAAACGGACCCCTGCCTCACTCGGAGGGCAGAAGCCCAGAGCCCAGTTCACAGGCTTCTTTTAAAGACAAAGACCACAAACTAGAGAGAAAGTGGCAGTAACGTCACAAGCGGTGGCTATGTGCCAAGCAGAGGTAGGGGGGGGATTTCTGGGATGATTTCCAGCTTTGGGCAAGGAGCATGAAAATGGTCAGCTCAGCTTGTTCTTATCATTCAGAACTATTTTTTATTTTTATTTCTTCATACAGTTTTTTGGCCTGGAGGACTTATTTTCTTGTCTTTAGCCTAGGGGGACTGAATTAGGGTCCTTCAATGTGACATCACAATATTCCAATGTGCCACCACAATGCTCCAAAATGTCATTACAATGCTCAATGTGCCAACAAAATGCTCCAATATGTCATATCAATGCTACAATGTGATGCCTGATTAATTGTAGCAGTCTGTTGAGGATGCATAGTCCAAAAGTTAAAAGAAGGAGAAGAATTACTAGGGGACCTATTAGGGTGGATACTAAGGTAGTTAACCAGGGGCTTTTATTAAACCAGTCTTTAAACCATCCCTGTTTGGATTCACGTTATTTTGTCTTCTATCTAATCTCTGGCAGAGTTTAGTCATAGGATCTCTAATAACCCCTGAGCTGTCAGCATAGAAACAACATTTTTTTAGGGTTGCACAGAGTCTTTTTTCTTGAGGAAAAGCAGATCTAGCCCCCTTATATTCTGTAATATTACTTCTGAGAGGGAGGTGCTGTGAGGTTAAAGCTGGCAAGGGATAAATCTATTGAGACAGAGCAATTCTATTAACAGAACACCATAGTAACATCACAATTCTATAGTAAGCCACAAATCAATTATAAGGTTACACCTGTATGATTACAAAGTAATCCAAAAAGTTTTTTTTTTTAGGCAGTTCTATGAGAAATGAGGGAGTCTCTTAAGCGGTAAGTGCCCGAGTGAGAAGAACATGTTTTTGTGAGGCTTTCAAGAATGGCCATCTGGTTAATCTCAAACCAGATCAGCCTTGATGTCTGAAGAAAAGCTTTGCCAGGAATCAGGTCTTGCTATTATCTCGGGTAGGGGCCTACGGCTCTCCACAGATCTCTGTTTCTTTTATATTTTAATAAAGAGGGAAAATGAGCCAAAACAATCCCTTAGGGAACCATGCCTGCCTTAGGTTGGGAGATCCTCTTCTGATGCTTACCCGTCATGGGCAAAAAAAACAGCTGCTTTGGCTGCCAGCCTGCCTTAGGTCGCTATCAGTGAGATCTCCTCTTACCCGTCTTTGGCTATCCGGTTCAGCTCTCAAGGGGATGACTGAAGCACGTCGCCATGTGGCCTTTCAGGCTCATAGGGCTCTTCTCAATCTTTAAGTGCAAGCCTGAGATAATGTATTTGAATTGGCTTTGCTGTAAGATCATCAATCTGACTTTTTATGAAGCTGGTAACTTTTACCCCAACCTGTGTTCTGTGTTGAGGTTAGGCAGAGCCTAAGTCCCCCTCCAAGCAAACAAAAGGACCCTAAGGGGACAAACAGTGTACAGCACAGAAGGGCACAGCATCACAGGCAAAGTCAAGAGAGGAGAACGGTGGGTGCCAGGCGGTGGAAACAGTCCATAGGAAACACGAACAGAGTCCAAAAACCCATTCCAAAAAAACTGGGAACACAGGATACGAATGATGGATGGTGCAGTGATAACACAGGTGGCATAGAGTCTGGAGATGTTGCAAAGTGGACGAGGCATTTAGGTACCCAGCATGCATTGTCAGCATTCTGCGGAAAAAACAAACATGCCCTCTCCCCCAAATGAGGATCAGGGAGGACGTACCTAAAGGTAAAAACAAAAACAAAGAGGGCAAGAGGGAACATATGGTAAAAAAAAAAATACGTATGTACCAAGCAGGTGTCCAAGGTAACATACAAGAAACAAAACGACAAGAGAGGGAGGACATACACCTAAGTTTTAACCATGGAGACACAAACATACCATTTAAAGTGAGACAAACAAGGCAAAAATAATTTATAACTGATATCAGTAACCTAATTTTGTAAGTTTTGTAGTGTGTTGTTTTATTTCTGACATCTATTGTAAACTCATGGAACCTGGAAAAGAGCAAAATAGAGTTGTAGCTCCTGTCACGAACTACCTGCTGCTCTAAGACTCATCACAAGCTGCCCCTGCCACAAGCCACCAGTTTAGAGTACTCCTCACAAGCTATTTCTGCCACAAAGCACTGTGCTGTTGAGAAAGACCACAGAAAGACAAGTTTTAAAACTGCCA
>NW_008357044.1:82843-101860 GCF_000622305.1 Nannospalax galili
TGCCACAAAGCACTGTGCTGTCGAGAAAGACCACAGAAACACAAGTTTTAAAAACTGTTATTTTTACACATTATCTACACAGAGCCGTGCCAGGCTCAGACTGAGAGAAATTTGTTAAATGGTACCATCAAACCGAATTGAAACAAAACATGTTGGGAATGAGACCCAACGCAGATCTGCAAAAGGCACAGTGTCGACATTGCATGGGCACACCTGATTTACATCCAAAGCATTACTGTGGACAGCCCTGGTCAGCGTCCTGAGCAGCTCTCCAACTGTTTTTCTGATTAATTACAGTATGCCTGTTTTTACAGGTTTATTAATATGATCAATTTAGATTAGGTCCCCCTGTCAGGAACCCAAGGAGACTGACCCTTGAGGTGGAAACTCTTTTAACCAAAGAAAATCTTGTATGCCAAGGCACTAAAACATGTAAGCTGCTCTCAGTTCCTCTCACAGAGTCAGGGGGTCAGTCTGAACCTGGAGAATTCTTGAGAACAGAAGTTTGTGAGAACTAGCATGAGTCTGAACAGAAAGGACCAGTTTCTGCCCTGAGTCAGCTTTTTACATTTTTAGCCTATATTATATTAGTTTGAAACAGCAAGTAAGAGACATTAGGCAGAAAACATCTTTTAGATCTAAAGAACAGGATTAAGTCTGAAGTGAAAGGGGCACAATTTTCCTCCAGAGTTAGCTGTTAGCATATTCAAGTAGCCTAGGTTTTCATAAATCATAGTATATATTATACAAACACAATATTTATATAAACATCTACTACACTCTTTTTTTTCAGGAGGCAGAGGACCAAGAGAGAAAAAAAATTAAGATGCCACTCTAAATAATAGTGATGACTAGTGAGTGTGCTTGTAGACGAGTACCTACCGGTGCCCAGTTTTTCTTCTGCAGGGGACGTGAATTTATCTGGGATTCACGTCTGGGACTCCCTTATCCTTCCACGGGAGTCTTTTAGCGGCGAGTGCCCTATGGCTTTTATTTGCTCGACCCATGCCCACGGGGCTTTCTTAGTGGCGAGAGAGAAGGAGAAAAAGAAGCTACAGACAGAGGGGTCCTGTCTCCACCCGTGCAGGCAGTCGGGGTCCACCAAGAGGGCTAAGAGCCTTTGGTTTACGTCAGGGAGTGGCCCTGACCAGAAAACCTTAATTGCTCCTTCACCTTTAGCGGTCCCTCGCGAAGACTTGGACCAAGAGTACAAGAGAAACAGAAAAGGCTTAGAATAGAGAGTGTAGGGGAAAATACAAAACCAGATCTTTTTGTTTTTTTTTTAAATACTAATACATTATTAAGTACACACACACCATTTTATATCACATTCAAGTGGACTGGTCCTTCTTACGCTCAGATACGCACAGCACTCACCATTCTTACTTTCAGGATCCCCAAATACAGATACAGATAGACAACAACAACAACAACAAAAAATTTTCGGTGTGCTCTCTGACTCAAAACTGAAAGTACAGACCGGGAGGGGAGTAGCTAAGCTAATCTCCCTTCTCCTGAGGTGAGGAGACACTGTCCACTGTCTTCCTCACTCCAGATCACTCTGGTCACTAGGGCCAGAATGCTGGAACCTGGGGTCCCTGGGCATGTCTGCCACTCCCCTTGGTTCCCAGAATACAGACTTACAGGTCCTGTACAGGCACAAATGTTCAGACGGAACGTTCCCAGAACAGAAAATAACTGACAGACATTAAGACGAAGACAAATCACAAGACGTCTATTCTTACCTCCTGCTGATCTGAGGAAATGGGTCTGGGGGTGGCCTGGATCTCCCTGGGGCCTCCAAATGTGGGTACCCCAGTTTGGGGTACCCAACATCCATAGGAGGCCGCTCCCCAATAACTCAGTCCTCAGACCAGGAGATGCAACAAGCATGAGGATTTATTACATTTTGCAAAACGGACCCCTGCCTCACTCGGAGGGCAGAAGCCCAGAGCCCAGTTCACAGGCTTCTTTTAAAGACAAAGACCACAAACTAGAGAGAAAGCGGCAGTAACATCACAAGCGGCGGCTATGTGCCAAGCAAAAAAGCGGAGGCTATGTGCCAAGCAGAGGTAGGGGGGGATTTCTGGGATGATTTCCAGCTTTGGGCAAGGAGCACGAAAAAGGTCAGCTCAGCTGGTTCTTAGCATTCAGAACTATTTTTTATTTTTATTTCTTCATACAGTTTTTTGGCCTGGAGGACTTATTTTCTTGTCTTTAGCCTAGGGGGACTGAATTAGGGTCCTTCAATGTGACATCACAATATTCCAATGTGCCACCACAATGCTCCAAAATGTCATTACAATGCTCAATGTGCCAACAAAATGCTCCAATCTGTCATATCAATGCTACAATGTGATGTCACAATCCTCATTGTGCCATCTAAAGGCCCCAATCTGTCGTCACAAGGCCCAGTGAGCCATCAGAATGTTGAATGTCCCTTCACAATGGCCCAATGTCTCACCACGGTGTTCAATGTGATATCACAGTGTTGAACGTCCCCCCACAATGCTCCAATGTGTTATCACAATGATCAATGTTGAGCTTTGTGATGACACGTTGGGGAACTGTAATATCACATTGGAGCATTGTGATGACACATTGGAGCATTGTGATGTAGCAATGGATCATTGTGAAGTCATATTGTAACATTGTGATGGCACCATAGAGCATTTTGATTTCACATTGAGTGATAGTGTTGGCACATGGAAACATTGTGATGTCACATTGGAGCATTGTGAAGTCACAATGTAACATTGTGGGTTCATATTGTAACAGTGTGATGGCACCAGGGAGCATTGTGATGTCACATTTGAGGATTGTGATATGACAAGGGAACATTGTGAAGGCATATTATAACATTATGATGACATACTAGAGCAATACAGTGGTACTTGGGGAGATAGTGTTAGCACATTGGAGCACTGTGATGTTATAATGGAACATTGAGAAATCATATTGTAGCATTTTGATGCCATATTGGAGCAATATACTGTCACAGGGGGAGATTGTATTGGCTCATTGGAGTATTGTGATGTCACAAAGGAACACTGAGAAGATATAGGTTAGCATTGTGATGGCGTATTGAAACAATACAATGGCACATGGGGTGATAGTGTTACATTGGAGCATTGTGATGTCACAAAGGAATAATGTGAATTCGTATTGTAACACTGTAAAGGAATATTGGAGCAACATAAAGGCACATAGTATTGTTACATGGGAGCATTTGATGTCACATTGGAAACTTAGAAGCCCTATTGTAACATTGTGAAGGCATATTGGAGCAATATAAGGGTAAACATGGCGATAGTTTTGGGACATTGGAGAATTGAGATGTCACATTGGAGCACTGTGATATCATGATGGAACACTGTAAAGTCATATTTTAACATTGTGAAGGCACCATAGTGCATTGTGATGGCACATGGGGCCAGAGTGTTGGCACATGGAAGCATTGTGATGTCACATTGGAGCACTGTGAAGTCATATTGTAATATAGTGATGTCACATTAGAGCAATATAATGGCACATGAGGTGGTTGTGTTCACACATTGGAGCATTTTCATGTCACAACGGAAGACTTTGAAGTCACAATGGAACATTGTGATGTCACAATGGAACATTATGAAGTCATACTGTAACATTGTGATTGCACAATAGAGCAATATAATGGCACGTGGGGTGATAGTTTTGGCAGATTGGAGCATTGTGACGTCATGTTGGAGTATTCTGACTTCACAATGCAGCATTATGAAGTCATATTGTAACAGTGTGATTGCGCATAGAATGTCACATGGGCAATAGTGTTTGCACATTGCAGTATTGTGATGTCACATTGTGAAGTCATGTTGTTCCATTGTAATGGCACATTGGAGCAATATAATGGCACATGGGGAGATAGTGTTTGCACATTGGAGAATTTTAATGTCACAGTGGAACATTTTGAAGCCATATTGCAACATTGTGTTGGCACATTGGAGCCATATAATGGCCTATGCAGCAATAGTGATGGCACATTGGAGCACTGTGTAGTCATAAAGTAAGATTGTCATGGCACACTGCAGCAA
The DNA here is from genome assembly GCF_000622305.1 of Nannospalax galili. NCBI lineage: Eukaryota > Metazoa > Chordata > Mammalia > Rodentia > Spalacidae > Nannospalax > Nannospalax galili. The sequence continues at coordinate 86,914 of NW_008357044.1, forward strand.
TATTATCACACATGTGGAGATAGTGTTTGCACATTGGAGCACTGTGATATCACATTGGATCATTGTGATGTCACATTGGAACAATGTTCAATGATATTGTAACATTGTGTTGGCATATCAGAGCAATATAATGTCACGTGGCGTGATAGCATTGGCACATTGGAGCATTGCAAAATCAAATTTTAACATTGTGGTGGCACATTAGATTAATATAATGACATGTGGATCAAAAGTGTTGGCACATTGGAGCAATGTAATTCCACATTTGAGCATTGTGAAATCACAATGGAACATTGTGAGATCATATTTTAACATTGTGATGGCACATTGCATCAGTATAAGGGCACATAGGGTGATAGTGTTGGCACATATGAGCATTGTTAAGTTACATTGGAGCATTGTCAAGCCACATTGGAGCATTGTGAAGTCATAAAGTAAGAACGTCATGTCACATTGGAGCAGTATAAAAGCATATGGGCGACAGTGTTGTCACATTGGAGCATTGTGTTGTCACATTAGAGCATTGTGAAGTGAAAATGGAACATTGTGAAGTCATATTGTAATATTTTAATGTTACATTTTAGTACTGGCACGTTGGGCGAGAGTGTTAGCACATTGGAGAATTGTGATTTCACTTTGGAGCATTATGATGTCATGTTGGAACATTGTGAAGTCATATTGTACCATAATGATGGCACATATGAGCATTGTGATGCCCCTTTGGAGAATTGTGACATCACAATGGAGCAATGTGATGTCACAATAGAACATTGTGAAGTCATACTTAACATTGGGATGGCACTGTAGAGCATTGTGATGGCATATGAAGCTTTAGTTTTGGCACACTGAAGGATTGTGATGTCAAATTCGAGCATTGTGAAGTCATATTGGAGCATTGTGATGTCAGGGTGGAACATTTTGAACTCATATTGTAACATTGTGATGGAGCATTGTGATATCACATGGGGTGATAGTGTTGGTGCATTGAAGCTTGTGATGTCACATTTTATCAATTTGAAGTCACAAGGGAACATTGTGAAGTCACATTGTAACATTGTGATGCCACACTGAAACATTATGATGTCACATTGGAGCAATATAATGGCACATGGGGAGATAATGTTGGAATATTGGAGCATTGTGATGTCACATTGGAGCATTGTAGTGTCAAAATGGACCACTGAGAAGTCATATTGTAATAATGTAATTGCATATTGGAGGATTATATTGGCACATGCGGTGATAGTGTTGGCACACTGGAGCATTATGATGTCATATTGGATCATTGTGATGTCACATTGGAACGTTGTGAAATCATATTCTTACATTGTGTTGGCACATTGGAGCAATGTAATGTCACATGGAGCGAGAGTGTTGGCACATTGGAGCATTGTGATGTCAAAATGGAGCACTGTGACGTTATGACATCATATTGTAACATAGTCATGGCACATTGGAGGAATATAATGACGTGGGGTAAAAGTTCTGGTATATTGAATCATTCTGTTGTCATATTGGAGCACTGTGAAGTCACAATGGAACACTGTGAAGTCATATTGTAACATTGGAACGGCACCCTGGAGCATTGTGATGTCACAGTGGAACATTGTGAAGTCATATTGTAACATTGCAATGGGATATTGGAGCAATATAATGGCACCTGGGGCGAAAGTGTTGGCACATTCAGGCATTCTGATGTCACATTGGTGCATTGTGATGTCACAGTGGAACATTAAGAAGTCATACTGCCACATTATAATGGCAAATTCGAACAATACAATGGCACATGGGGCTATAGCATTGGCACACTGGAGCATTATGATGTCACATTGGAGCATGGTGATGTCACATTGGAGCATTGTAAAGTCATATATTAATACTGTCACAGCATATTGGAGCAATATAATGGCATATGGCACTAGAGTGTTGGCACACTGGAGCATTGTGATGTCACATTGGACCACGGAGATGTAACATTGGAAAATTGTGAAGTGATATAGTAACATTGTGATGTTAAAATGCATCACTATAATGGCACATGGGGCAATAGTGTTGGCACATAGCAGCATTGTGATATCACATTGGAGCATTGTGATGTCACATTGGAACATTGTGAAGTCATATAGTAACATTGTGATGACACATTATGGAAACATAATGGCAGATGGGACGATAGTTTTAGCACATTGGTTCATTGTGATATCACATTGTAGCATTGTGAAGTCATATAATAGCATTGTGATGGCAAATTGGAGCACTGTGGTGTCACATTGGAGCATGGAGACATGACACTGGAGAACGGTGACATTACAATGGAAAATTGTGAAGTCATCTTGTAAAATGGTGTTGGCACCATGTAACATTGTGATGTCACAATAGAACATTGTGAAGTCATATTGTAACATTGTGATTTCAAATTTTAGCAATATAATGGCACATGGGGCCATAGTGCTGGAATATTGGAGTATTGTGATGAAACACTGGAGCACTGTGATGTCACAATGGACCACAGAGAAGTCATATTGTAGCATTTTGATGGCACATTGGACCAATATAATGGCACATGGGGAGGTAGTGTTGGCAACTTGGAGCATTGTGATTTCACATTGGAGGATTGTGATGACACAATGGACCATTGTGATGTCATATTTTAACATTGTCATGGCACATTGGAGCAAAATAACGGGTGATGGGGCCATAGTGAAGGCACATTGGAGCATTGTGATGACACAATCGACCATTGTGATGTCATATTTTAACATTGCATTGGCAAATACAACCAATATAATGGCACATGTGGCGAGAGTGTTGGCACATTGGAGCTTTGTGATGTCACATTGGAGCATTGTGGTGTCACAATGGAATATTGTGAAATCATATTGTAACATTATGATGGCACCATAGAGGATTGGGATATCACATGGGGCGATAGTGCTGGCACATTGGAGCATTATGAAGTCACATTGGTGCATTGTAAAGTCACATTGTAACATAGTGATGGGACATTGAGCAATATATTGGTACACAGGGTGATAGTTTGGCACAGAGAGCATTGTGATTTCACAAAGGAAAATTGTGAATTCATATTGCACATTGTGATGCCACCATGGATGATTTTGTTGTCACATAGGGGAATGTGAGGGGACACTGAGCAACATGTCTGCATATTGAGCATGGTGACAACACAATGGATCATGGTAATGACACAATTGCTTGGAACATTGTGAAGTCATATTGAAAAAATTTTAATGGCACATAGTGCACTTTGTTTTCCCATTGGAGCATTGTGATGACACAATGGAACATTGGGAAATCTTAATGTAACATTATGATGGCATCATGGAGCATTGTGATGTCACAATGGAACATTATTAAGTTATATTGCAACATTTTGATGGCACATTTGAGCAATAAAATGACCCATTGGGTGATTGTTTGGCACATTGGAGCAATGTGATGTCACATTGTGATGGCACCATAGAGCATAGTGATGGCACGTGGGGCATAGTGTTGGCACATAGGAACATTGTGATGTCACATTGGAGCCTTGTGACATCACTATGGAACAATGTGAAATCATATTGAAACATTGTGATGACATCATGGAGCAGTACAGTGGCACAGGGGGTGATAGATTTGTCACAGTGGAGTAACGTTGCGGGGGATTCGAGCCAGTGACCACCACGCAGTGATTTTTGGGGATGAGTAAGCATGCCATTTGCCACCCCATGTGGCCCCCAGTACCGGGGAAAATCAGACGCAACAGTGAGCCTAGTCAAGCAGGGACTCATTTAATACAGGTGTTACAGAGCTTATAAAGGCACCTTGAAATCCCCCCCTAGGGTGTATCTTAAGTTGGACACGTTGTTATCATGCACTCCTCAGGGGTGCAGAATTATCCTTCAGACTTTTAAAGCAAGTCAGGCCATGCCCCAGTAACTTCCTCTCAGACTCTGCAAGGTGGGGCCATTAGGGCCCCATACCTCCCCCTTTTATTTTTATTTTAAGGCCAGACTGACTTTATTTCACAGGTTACCCACCACATAGATGGCTCACTGAGGGGTGATGGCTATCTCCTTCCTCTAATCTTATGCATTTCTGCCTGTCTTAGGTTGTCACCTTTGATCAAGCCTTGCCCATCATTGGACCATTCACCTGGCCATGTGCATGTCCTGTCTTAGGACTGCTTGTCATGGGACATCTTATCCATCCTTGTTTAAAAATGCATCATGATTAAGGGCAGACACGTGGGTAATGCCAGCACATGAGAGTTTTAGTCTCTGCCTAACTCGGTTAGCCAAGCATGGGCCTAGAGGGGGTCCTGGGGAGTCTGTAATCATGAGGAGGTGGGCCGTGGCAGTTCCCTGGGTCCTCTGTTGCTGAATTATCTGGTAAAGACACTTAAAGATAAGCATTAAGAGAAACAAGCAAGTCATGGTGTAAGACAAGTTGAAATACTTCTGAGACCATGTAACTTTTAGCCAATCAGCCAGTTGTCTGTAAGGGCAAGAGACTGACTGGCAATGAAGCCAAGGAACTGGGTCCTTCATCTCAGATGGATATAAATAAAGAGAGGAATTTTGTCTCATGAACTATTGTCCATGGACTTTCATGCTAGTCAGTCAGATCCTGGCCTACCCACTTAAGGTTTTAATCTCCTGTAGAGATAGACACAGCCAAAGCCTCGACCATGGTTAACAATGGGCCTGTCCATTGCCCCATAATGGGGTCTTTCCATCTTACCCGTACTTCAGGTCTCTGCTCCTGTTGTCCCCAATGCTTCTGAAACCAGGATTCCAACTGATTTTTTTGAAAATTAAGAACATTAACAGTGAATAAGGCCATACAGAAATTTTTGTGGGGGCTCATTCCCCCTTTTTGTTTTTGTACTTGCATATTTAGGTTTTGATGGTTGCCCCTTTTTGTTTTGTACTTGAATATTTAGGTTTTTATGGTTGCGTTTTATAATGTCTTGACCTTGGGGATTGTAGGGAATTCTTGTATTGTGTTGAATTCCCCAAAGTGAAAAAGAAACATTGTAAATTTTTACTCACAAAACATGGTCCATTATCAGTTTTAATTCTTTGGGGCAGTCCCAACTTTGCAAAGCACTGGAGAAAATGAGACTGTGCATGTTTAGACTTTTCTACTGTATGAGCAGTAGCCCACCAGGCATGTGAAAATGTGTTGATGGACACAAAAATATACTTAAGCTTTCCAAAATGAGCATAGTGTGTGACATCCGTCTGCCACAAAGAATTTGTCTTGAATCCCCTGGGGTTTAACCCTGGCTGTTGCAGGGGTGGGGGGTATATGCAGAAAGGGCTGACAAGACTTACATGTATGTACAATCTTCTTTAAGTCCTTGATGGGAATTTGAGGAAACCTCTTATGAAGTCCCTGCCAATTTACATGAATGAGGTTATTGAACCCCTGATCTTCATTCAGGCCTGCTGCCAGGACCTGGGTGGAAGCCACCTTGTCTGCCTCTGCATTGCCTTGGGATAAAAGCCCAGGGAATCCTTGGTGCCCTCTAAGATGCTGTAATAAAATAGGGGCTTCTCTCTCTTTAAGGAGCATAAGAGTCTGAGTCATCAAGGGAGTAATGGGGTTCCCATCCAACTGGATATAAGAACCTAATAGCCCTGGAAGTAGATTCACTATATACAGACTGTCAGAAATCAAATTCATGGGCTCACTTATCTTTGTTAATGCTAAAGCAATGGCAATTAGTTCCTTGAATTGAGCTGAGCCATCACACGTGTGGATATATCTTTTTGGTTTCTCATCTGCCCCCGGGAATAATATCACTGCAGCTCCCAATCTGCCCCCCTCAGTGAAAACATTGTAGGCTTTACTAAGGGCTCCCTTGGCCCCGGGATTCGGCGAGCGCTGCTGCCGTCGGGGCTGTAGCACTGAGGGCTGGGGTGGATCCCTGGTCATCCATGGACCAGATAGGATGGGCCCCTTCAGCCACCTTCCCCGAACCTGGCCTTCCCAGCTGTCCCAGAGCTAGTTGCAGTGCACAGCCAACGTTGGGTTCCTTATTTTTTTTAATGCGCCCAGCTTTTGCGGGGGCCCCTGACTCACGCACACCTTGGTTCAAGGCGGATCGGGTGGGTGGCTTTCACCACCTACCCTGCGTGCTCCACTCCACCCTGCCATTCTGAAAAAGACATCAGTGGGTCTTGATTTCATGGGTCCCAGGAGGCCCTGAAGCTGGCCAGGGCATGCCTGAGGTCCCGCTTCTTACTTTGGCCACTTTTGGTTTCACTTCTGTTGCATTTCTGCATTCTTCCTCAAACTTTTCCCATGATTCCCATGTATCCCCAATAAAACTATTAGCCCCAAGTAGCCATGGAGCCAAATGAACAGGCTCTGCCCAAACCTTTTGAGCTACCAGATTTGACAGATCCAATCCCCTGATTTTAAGCATATCTCTCAGCGCTTTAAGCAGTGGGTCCTCAGGCTTATTGATTGTGTTACCCATCTTTCCAGGTCTCGCTTACTCCTAACTTCCCAGTAGGCTCCAATCTGTTTTTCTTCTTTCTTTTCTTCTTTTCACCTTCCTTCGAGCCCCACTTTGGGCGCCAGTTGTGGGAGGTTTGAGCCAGTGACCCCTGAGCAGTGATTGTTGGGGATGAGTTAGCCCACTGTTTGCCAGCCCATGCTGCCCCCAGAACCAGGTACAATCAGACCCAATGGGGAGCCTAGTCAAGTTGGGATTCATTTATTACAGGTGTTACAGAACTTAAAAGGCACCTGGAAATCACCCCTCCTGATGGCACCATGGAGTATTGTGATGTAACATTGCAACATTGCGACATTATATTTTAACATTCTGATGGCACATTGGAGCAATATAATGGCACATGCGTCCATAATAATGGCACATTGGAGAATTACTATGTTACAATGGAACATTGAGAAATCATATTGTAGCATTGTGATGGCACATTGGAGGAATATTTTGCCACATGGGGCGATAATGCTGGCTCATTGGAGCATTATGATATCACATTGGAGCCGTGTGATGTCACAAAGGAACATTGTGAAGTCATAATCTAACACTGTGATGGCATATAGAACCAATATAACTGCACAAGTGGCAGTAATGTTGGCACATTGGAGAATTGTGATGTCACAATTGACCATTATAAATTCATATTGTAACATTGTGATGGCAGAGTGGAGCAAGATAAGGCACATGGGGAGATAGTTTTGTCACATTGGAGCATTGTGATGTCACAGTGGAACATTGTGCAGTCATATTGTAACATTGTGATGACAAAGCATAGCAATATGATGGAATGTGGGGTGATAGTGCTCGACACTGAAGCATGTTGGGTTCACATGGAATATTGTGATGTCAAATTGGAACATTGTGAAGTCATATTGTAAACTTCTGATGGAATATTGCAGGAATATAATGGTATGGGGCCATGGTATTGGAACATCGGACCATTGTGATGTCATATTTGAGCATTTGAAGTTATATTGTAACATTGTGATACCACCTTGGAGCATTGTGACTGCACATGGGGTGATAGTTTTTGCACACTGGAACATTGTGATATCACGTTGGAGCATTATGATGTCACAATCAAACATTGTGAAGTCATATTGTAATATGCTGTTTGCACCATTGAGCACTGTGATGTAACCATGGAACATTGTGAAATCACATTGTAACATGGTGATGGCACATTGGAGCAATATAATGGCACATGTGGGGTTCGTGTTGGCACATTGGAACACTGTGATTTCACATTGGAGCATTATGGTGTTACAATGGAACAATGAGAACTCATATTGTAGCATTGCGATGGCACATTGGAGCAATATAATGGCACATGTGGGGTTCGTGTTGGCACATTGGAACACTGTGATTTCACATTGGAGCATTATGGTGTTACAATGGAACAATGAGAACTCATATTGTAGCATTGCGATGGCACATTGGAGCAATATAATGGCACATGTGGGGTTCGTGTTGGCACATTGGAACACTGTGATTTCACATTGGAGCATTATGGTGTTACAATGGAACAATGAGAACTCATATTGTAGCATTGCGATGGCACATTGGAGCAATATAATGGCACATGTGGGGTTCGTGTTGGCACATTGGAACACTGTGATTTCACATTGGAGCATTATGGTGTTACAATGGAACAATGAGAACTCATATTGTAGCATTGCGATGGCACATTGGAGCAATATAATGGCACATGTGGGGTTCGTGTTGGCACATTGGAACACTGTGATTTCACATTGGAGCATTATGGTGTTACAATGGAACAATGAGAACTCATATTGTAGCATTGCGATGGCACATTGGAGCAATATAATGGCACATGTGGGGTTCGTGTTGGCACATTGGAACACTGTGATTTCACATTGGAGCATTATGGTGTTACAATAGAACATTGAGAAGTCATATAGTAGCATTGCGATGGCACATTGGACCAATATATTGGCACATGTGGGGTTCGTGTTGGCACATTGGAACACTGTGATTTCACATTGGAGCATTATGGTGTTACAATGGAACAATGAGAACTCATATTGTAGCATTGCGATGGCACATTGGAGCAATATAATGGCACATGTGGGGTTCGTGTTGGCACATTGGAACACTGTGATTTCACATTGGAGCATTATGGTGTTACAATGGAACAATGAGAACTCATATTGTAGCATTGCGATGGCACATTGGATCAATATATTGGTTCATGGGATGAGAGTGTGGGCTCATTGGAGCATTGTGATATCACATTTGAGCATTGTGATGTCACAATGGAACATTGTGAAGTCATAGTCTAACACTGTGAAGAAAAAGTCTAGCAACATAATGTAACATGTGGCGATAGTACTGGACATCAGAGCATTTTGTTGTTACACTGGAATATGGTGATGGTACATTGTAATATGGTGATGGCACATTGGAGCAATATAATGGCATATGGGGCCATAGATTTGGCACATTGGAGCATTGTGATGTCACAATGGAACACTGTGAAGTCATATTCTAACACTGTGATAAAAAAGTCTAGCAATATAATGTAACATGTGGCGATAGTACTGGACATCAGAGCATTTTGTTGTTACACTGGAATATGGTGATGGTACATTGTAATATGGTGATGGCACATTGGAGCAATATAATGGCATATGGGGCCATAGATTTGGCACATTGGAGCATTGTGATGTCACAATGGAACACTGTGAAGTCATATTCTAACACTGTGATAAAAAAGTCTAGCAATATAATGTAACATGTGGCGATAGTACTGGACATCAGAGCATTTTGTTGTTACACTGGAATATGGTGATGGTACATTGTAATATGGTGATGGCACATTGGAGCAATATAATGGCATATGGGGCCATAGATTTGGCACATTGGAGCATTGTGATGTCACAATGGAACACTGTGAAGTCATATTCTAACACTGTGATGAAAAAGTCTAGCAATATAATGTAACATGTGGTGATAGTACTGGACATCAGAGCATTTTGTTGTTACACTGGAATATGGTGATGTTACATTAGACAATTTCAAGTCACACTGTAACATTGTGATGGCACTTTGGAGCAATATAATGGCATATGGGGCCATAGATTTGGCACATTGGAGCATTGTGATGTCACATAGAAGCATTGGAATTTCACATTGGAACTTTGTGATGTCTTATTGGAGCATGCTGATGGCACGATGGTGCTTTGTGATGTAACACTGGAACATGATGAAATCATATTTTAACATTTTGATGGCACATTGGAGCAATATAATGGCACATGTGTAAATAGGTTTGGCCGATTGGAGCATTATGAGGTTACAATGGATACTGAGAAGTCATATTGTAGCATTGCGATGGCACATTGGAGCAATATATTTCCACATGGGGTGATAGTGTTGTCTCATTGGAGCATTGTGATAGCACATTGGAGCATTGTGATGTCACAATGGAACACTGAGAAGTCCTTTAATAGCATAGTGATGGCACATTGGAGTAACATAATGGCACAGGGGAGATAGTATTGGGACATTGTAGCATTGTGATGTCACATTGGAGCACTATGATGTCACAATTGAAAATTGTGAAGTCATATTGTAACATTGTGATAGCACATTGGAGCTATATAATGGCACATAGGGCAAAGTGTTGGCACATTGGCGCACTGGGTTGTGACAATGGATCACTGAGATGTCATATTGTAGCATTGTGACGGCCCATTGGAGAAATATATTGGCACATGGGGTCATAGTTTTGGCTCATTTGAGCATTGTGATATCACATTGGAGCATTGTGATGTCACAATGGAACAATGAGATGTCATATAGTAGCATTGTGATGGAACATTGGAGCAATATAATGGCACATGGGCCAACAGTACTGGGACATTGGAGCATTGTGATATCACCTTGGAACATTGTGATGTCATATTGTAATATTGTGATGGCACATTGGAGCAATATAAAGGCACATGAGGCGATAGTGTTGTTACAATGGAGCATTGTGTTGTCACATTCCAGCAATGTGATGTCACATTGGGACATTGTGAAGACATTTTGTAACAATGTGATGGGACATAGGAGCAATATAATGGCACAAGGGGAGATAGTGTTGGTACATTGGAGCATTGTGATGTCAGAATGGAACATATCGAAGTCATATTATAACATTGTGATGGCGCACTGGAGCAATATAATGGCACATGGGGTGATAGTGTTGGCATATTGGAGCATTGTGATGTCACAATGGAACATTGTGAAGTTATTTGGTAACATTGTGATGGCACATTGGAGCAGTAAAATGGCACATTTGGCTATAGTGTTGGCACATTGGAGCATTGTGATATCACATTCCAGCATTGTGATGTCACATTGGAACTTGTGAAGACATTTTGTCAAAATGTGATGGCACATAGGAGCAATATAATGGCATAAGGGGTGATAGTGTTGGTACATTGGAGCATTGTGATGTCAGAATGGAACATACTGAAGTCGTATTGTAACATTGTGATGGCACATTAGAGAAATACAATGGCACATGTGGTGATAGTGTTGGCATATTGGAGCACTGTGATATCCACAATGTAACATTGAGAAGTCATATTATAACATTGTGATTGCACATTGAAACAATATAATGGCACATGGGGCAATAGTGTTGGCACATTGGAGCCTTGTGATGTCACAATGGAACAATGAGATGTCATATAGTAGCATTGTGATGGAACATTGGAGCAATATAATGGCACAAGGGGCGATAGTGTTGGTACATTGGAGCATTGTGATGTCAGAATGGAATATACTGAAGTCGTATTGTAACATTGTGATGGCACATTGGAGCAATATAATGGCACAAGGGGCGATAGTGTTGGTACATTGGAGCATTGTGATGTCAGAATGGAATATACTGAAGTCGTATTGTAACATTGTGATGGCACATTGGAGCAATATAATGGCACAAGGGGCGATAGTGTTGGTACATTGGAGCATTGTGATGTCAGAATGGAATATACTGAAGTCGTATTGTAACATTGTGATGGCACATTGGAGCAATATAATGGCACATGGGGCGATATTTTTGGCACATTGGAGCATTGTGATATCACATTGAGCATCATAATTCACATTGAAGAATTGTGAGGGGACATTGAGCACTGTGTTTGCATATTTATCATGTTGACGACACAATGGATTATTGTCGTGATGCAATGATGCATTGCAATGCCACAATGAGCATTGTGATGGTACAATGGAACAATGTGAACTCATATTATACTATGTTGTAGGCACATTGGAGAAATATAATGGCACATGGGACCATTGTGTTGGCATATTTATGCATTGTGATGTCACATTGGTGCATTGTGATGTCTCATTGGAGCATTGCGATGTCACATTGGAACATTGTGATGTCAAATTGGGGGATTATGAGGGGACATTGACATCGTGTTTGCATATGGTCATGGTGTCAAACAGTGGATCGTTGTAATGACACACTGGCAGATTGCGAATGCACAATGAAGTGTGTTGGGAAAATGGAAAATTGTGAAATCGTATTTTAACATTGTGGTGTCACAATGGAGGAATATAATAGCACATTTGGCCACAGTGTTGGCACATTGGAGCATTGTGATTTCACAATTGAACCTTGTAAGATAATACTGTAACATTGTGATGTCACATTGCTGGATTGTGAAGGGATACTGAGCACACTTTTGCATATTGAGCATGAGGACGACACTATGAATCATTGGAATGACACAATGGCGCATTGTGGTAGCACAATGGAACATTGTGTAATCATATTGTAAAGTTGTGATGGCACATTGGAGCAATAAAATGACACATTTGGCTATAGTGTTGGCACATTGGTGAATTGTGTTGTCATAATAGAATATTGTGAAGTCATTTTTAACATTGTGATGGCACATTGGAGCATTGTGATGTCATGTTGGGTGATTGTGAGGGGACATTGAGCACTATGTTTGTATATTGAGCATGGTTATGACACAATAGACCATAGGAAAGACACAATTGCACATTGTGATTGCAAAATGAGCATTGTGATTGCTGAGTATAACATTGTGAAGTCATATTGTAACATTGTGAAGGCACATTGAAGCCATATAATGGCACATGTGGCCATAGTGTTGGCACATTGCATCATTGTGATGATGCATTTGAGCATTATGATGTCACATTGGGGATTGTGAGGAGACATTGAGTTCTGTGTTTGCATATTGAGCTTGGTGATGACACAATGGATCATTGTAATGACAAAATTGGAGCATTGTGATGTCACATTGGAACACAGTGTTCACAAATTGGAGCATTGTGATGTTCTATTGTGGGATTGTGAGGGGACACTGAGCACCCTGTTTGCATATTGACCATGGTATCAACACAACGGATCATTGTAATGACGCAAGAGTGCATTGTGATGGCACAATGGAATATTGTGAAGTCATATTGTAATCTTGTCAAGGAAAACTGAAGCAATATAATGGCACATTGGGCCATAATGGTGGCACATTGGAACTTTGTGATGTCACTTTGGGAAATTGTGATGTCACAGTAAACATTGTGATGACACACTGGGACATTGGGATGTCACATCGGGGGATTTTGAGCCGACATTGATCACTGTGTTTGCATATTGAGCATGGTGATGACACAATGGATCATTGTAATGACAAAATTGGACATTGTGATGTCACGTTGAGCATTGTGATAACAAATTGGAGCATTGTGATGTCACGTTGGAGCATTGTGATAACAAATTGGAGCATTGTGATGTCACGTTGGAGCATTGTGATAACAAATTGGAGCATTGTGATGTCACGTTGGAGCATTGTGATAACAAATTGGAGCATTGTGATGTCACGTTGGAGCATTGTGATAACAAATTGGAGCATTGTGATGTCACGTTGGAGCATTGTGATAACAAATTGGAGCATTGTGATGTCACGTTGGAGCATTGTGATAACAAATTGGAGCATTGTGATGTCACGTTGGAGCATTGTGATAACAAATTGGAGCATTGTGATGTCACGTTGGAGCATTGTGATAACAAATTGGAGCATTGTGATGTCACGTTGGAGCATTGTGATAACAAATTGGAGCATTGTGATGTCACGTTGGAGCATTGTGATAACAAATTGGAGCATTGTGATGTCACGTTGGAGCATTGTGATAACAAATTGGAGCATTGTGATGTCACGTTGGAGCATTGTGATAACAAATTGGAGCATTGTGATGTCACGTTGGAGCATTGTGATAACAAATTGGAGCATTGTGATGTCACGTTGGAGCATTGTGATAACAAATTGGAGCATTGTGATGTCACGTTGGAGCATTGTGATAACAAATTGGAGCATTGTGATGTCACGTTGGAGCATTGTGATAACAAATTGGAGCATTGTGATGTCACGTTGGAGCATTGTGATAACAAATTGGAGCATTGTGATGTCACGTTGGAGCATTGTGATAACAAATTGGAGCATTGTGATGTCACGTTGGAGCATTGTGATAACAAATTGGAGCATTGTGATGTCACGTTGGAGCATTGTGATAACAAATTGGAGCATTGTGATGTCACATTGGAGCATTGTGATGACACATTGGAGCAATTTGATGGCACATGAAAAACTGCGATACCAAATTGGAATATTGTGATGACACATATGGGCATGATATTTGCACACAGAGCATTGTGATGACACATTAAGGCCCTTGTGAGGGGACAGTCAGCATTGTGATGTCTCATTGAGGATTGTGGTGACCCATTGGACCATGGTGATGTCACAGTGAAGCATTGTGATGATGCATTGAAAGATTATGACGTTACATCGGGCGATAGTGAGGGGTCATTGAGAACCGTGTTTTCATATTGAGCATGGTGACAACACAATGGATAATTATAATTTCACAATGCACATTGTGATGGCGCAATGAAACATTGGGAAGAAATATTGTTACATTGCCATGGCACTTTGGAACAATATAATAGCACATGGGGCCATAGTGTTGACACAATGGAGCATTGATATGGCACATGAAACATTGGAATACCAAATTGGAATATTGTGATCACACATTGGGGCATTATATTTTCACACAACATTGTGATGACACATTAGAGGACTTGTGAGGGGACATTCAGCATTGTGATGCTCCATTGAGAATTATGGTGACATGCTGGAGTATTGTGATATCACAGGGGAGCATTGTGATGTCACATTGGGGGATCGTGAGGGACACTGAGCACCGTGTTTGCATATTGAGCATGGTGATGACACAATGGATCATTGTAATGACACAATGGTTCATTGTGATAGCACAATGGCACACTATGAAGTCATTTTGGAAAATTGTGATGGCACACTGGAGCAATATAATGGCACATGGGGCCATGGTGCTGGCATATTG
>NW_008357044.1:102002-107723 GCF_000622305.1 Nannospalax galili
CACAATTGCACATTGGAGAATTGGGATGTCTCATTGGAACACTGTGATATCACAATGGAACACTGTAGAGTCATATTTTAACATTTTGATGGCACCATAGAGCACATGGGCCCATAGTGTTGGCACATTGGAGCATTGCAATATCAAAATGCAACAATGTGACATCATATTATAACATTGTGAGGGCACCAGGGAGCATTGTGATATCACATTGGTGGATTGTGATGGGACAGTTAGCACCCTGTTTGCATATTGAGCATGGTGACGACACAATGGATCATGGTAATGACACAATTGCACATATTTGAGGGCACAATGAACATTGTGATGTCACAAAGGAACACTGTGAAGTCATATTGTAACATTATGATGGGACCTTGGAACATTGTGATGTCATGTTGGCATGTTGTGTGGGGACAGTTAACACCATGTATGCACTTTGAACATGGTAATGACACAACGGATCATAGTAAAGACAAAATTGCGCATAATGATGTCACAATGAACATTGTGATGTCTCAATGGAACATTGTCAAATCATATTGTAACATTGTGATGGCACCATGGAGCATTGTGATGTCACATTGTGAGACTTTGAGGGGATATTGAGAACCATGTTCGCATATTGAGCATGGTGTCAACACAATGGATCACAGTAGTGACACAATCGAGCACTGTGATAGCACAATGAGCACTGTGATGGCAAAATGAAATATTGGGAAGTCATATTGTAATATTATGATGACAGTGTGGAGCAATATAATGGAACATTGAGCCAGAATGTTGTCACATTGGAACATTTTCATGTAACCTTGCAGCAATGTGATGTCAAATTATAGTATTGTGATTTCACATTGTAGCATTGTGATGTCATTTTGAGGATTGTGAGGGGACACTGAGCAAAGTGTTTGCATATTGAGCATGGTTAAGACACAATGGATCATTTTAATGACACATTGGCACATTGTGATGGCACAACGAGTATTGTGATGCACAATGGCATATTGTGAAGTCAAATTGTAACATTGTGATGGGACACTTGAGAAAAATGGTAGCACATGGGGCCGTACTGTTGGCACATTGCAGCATTGTGATGGCACAATGTGCACTGTGATGGCACAATGGAATATTGGGAAGTCATATTGTAACATATTGATGGCATATTTTAGGAATATAATGGCATATGGGTCTACAGTTGTGGCACAATGGAGCAATGTGATTTCACCTTTGAACATTGTGAAGTCAAATTGTAGTATTGTGATGTCACATTGTTGCATTGTGATATCATTTTGTGGATTGTGAGGGGACATTGAGCACCGTGTTTATTTTTGAGCATTTTAACGACAAAAAGGATGTTGGTAATGACACAATGGCACATTGTGATAGCACAATGAGTATTGTGATAGCACAATGGAACGTTGTGAAATCATATTGTAACCTTGTGATGGCACATTGAAGCTATATAATGGCACATGGGGCTATAGTGTTGGCATATTTGAGCATTGTGATAGCACAATGGAATATTGGAAGCCATACTGTAACAATGTCATGACAATTTGGAGCAATATAATGACACATGGGGCCACAGTGTTGGCACATTAGAGCATTGGGATGTCATATTGGAGCACTGTGATGTCATATTGTGGGACAGTTATAGCACATGGGGCCGTAATGTGGCATATTGGAGCAATATAATGGCACATGGGGCTACGGTGTTGACACATTGCAGCATTGTGATGTCACCTTGTATCATTATGATGTCATATTGTGGTATTGTGAGGTCAAATTGTAGCACTGTGATGTTACATTTGGGGTTTCTGAGGGGACATTGAGCACCGTTTTTGCATATTCAGCATGGTGACACAACAATGGATCATTGTATTCACACAATGGTGCATTGTGATGGCACAGTGAGCAATGTGATGGCACAATGGAATATTGTGAAGTCATATAGTAACACTATGATGGCACATTGGAGCAATATAATGGCACATGGGCCTTAGTTTTGGTACACTGGAGCATTTTGATGGCACAGTAAGCATTGTGATGGCACAATATTTTGAGCACCATTTTTGCATATTCAGCCTGATTACAACACAATGGATCATTTTAATGACAAAATGGAGCATTGTGATGGCACAATGAGCATTGTGATGGCACAATGGTACATTGTGAAGTCATATAGTAACACTGTGATGGCACATTGGAGCAATATAATGGCACATGGGCCTTAGTGTTGGTACATTGGAGCATTTTGATGGCACAATGTAATACTGTGAAGTCATATCACAACACTGCGATGGCAGATTGAAGAAGTATAATAGCACATAGGTCCATAGTGTTGGCACATTGCAGCTTTGTGAGGTCACATTGGAGCATTTTGATGTCATATTTTAGCTTAGTGATGTCATATTGACAGATTGTGATGGCACACGGGGCCAGTGTTGGCACACTGGAGCATGTTTATGACACATTGGAGGCTTCTGATGTCACATTGAGGCATTGTGTGGGGACATTGAGCACCATCTGCATATTGAACATGGTGACACCACAATGGATCATAGTATATTACACAATTGTACATAGTGATGTCACAATGAGAATTGTGATGGCACAATGGAACATTGTGAAGTCATATTATAACACTGTGATGGCACTTTAGAGTAATATAATGTCACATGAGGCGGTAGTATTGGCACATTGCAGCGTTTTATTTTCACACTGGAGCATTGTGATGTCACAACGGAACATTGTGAAGTGATATTGTAACATTGTGTTGGCCCTTTGGAGGTATATAATGGCACATGGGGGGTAGTATTGGCACATTGGAGGATTGTATTGTCACAGTGGAGCATTGTGATGTCTCAAAGACACATTGTGAAGTCATATTGTAACATTGTGATGGCACATTGGAGCAATATAATGGCACATGAGGTGATTGTGTTGTCACATTGGAACATTGTAATGTCATATTGGAGCACAGTGATGTCACAATGCAACATTGTGAGTCATATTGTAACATTTTGATGGCACATTGGAGCAATATTTTGGCTCCAAGTGTTCCGTGGTTCTTGACAAGACTGCTGTTTGACCAAGTTCCAGCTGAATGCCGATGACCGCTACTCTTTTGGTGCATATCTTTTGGTGCATATCCCTTCCCCAATTACCTCTGGTTTTTGTAATTTGTATAACTTTCTCTTCTTTAAGTGTTCTGATAACCAACTCTGATGATGGAATGGGAAACTAAACCAGGGAAATCTCTTCTTTTAGCAGAATTATGTTATTGAAACAAAATGAAAATAAAAAGATAGAAGAGGTCCACGTACAAATATGATGTCATTTGGACCTGCATTCGTGATTAATAATGAGGCTTCGTTTCCCCCCAAAAGAAAATATAACATGCAATCTCTAGATGCCCTGCTGCCTTTTACAGAAGTTTATGATTTTAATCCTGAACAAGGAATTATTGAGACGAAAGTTTAGTATAAGGAAAAATTACTTGGCTTATGGAAACTCCCTCTTGGATAGAAAGATTTGCTAGATCAATAAAAAGCTGGCGGTGAATGACCTCTGAAGAAAAATTGCCTATTCTTTTACAAAGACTAAAAGTGATTCAAAAAGCCCTTAAAGATAAATGGCAACAAAATAATAAAGGATATTGAAATGAAGAAAGTAATCATATGACTCAAAGAATACAAACCAATCAGGAAGAAATAGCAAAACGGAGAGCAGAAAGATAAATTGGAAAATTGGTTAGACAATAAATAAAAAGAGCTGGTTTTTCCCGTTCCCATGAGAAAAGTAATTTTCTCATATATGCAGGCCACCTATAAATATTAAAATCAAAGAATTAACGGGAAAATGGGGAAAGGCTGTATTACACGCAACTATGGTAAAACAGAAACTGCAAGGCTATAAAGAGAACATATTCGGGCTTACCTCTCCCAAGCTGATGAGTCAACAGCCTCTACTAGAACTGCAACTGTGGTTTCTGATATACTCATTTCTGCTGCCACAGTTAATTTCACCCCTTCAGCCCAGGACTCAGCTGGAGGTGGACTCTACCACAATATAATGGCACAGGGAGGGATTTTGAGGGGACATTGAGCGCCATGTATGCACACTGAGCGTGGTGTAGAAACAATGGGTCATGGTAATCACACAATCGCCCATTGTGATGGCACAATGAGCATTGTGATAGCACAATAAAACATTGTGATGTCATATTGTAACATTGTGAGGGCACATTGGAGAAATATAATGGCACATAGGGCGACAGTGTTGGCACATTGGAGCACTGTGATGTCACATTGGAACCTTGTGATGTCACAGTGGAACATTGGGAAGTCATATTGTAACATTGTGATGGCACCATGAGGCACTGTGATGTCATAATGGAACACTGTGAAGTCATATTGTAACATTATGATGGGACCATGGAACATTGTGATGTCACATTGGGGGGTTGTTAGGGGACAGTGAACACCATGTGTGCAGTTTGAACATGGTGACAACACAACAGATCATGGTAATGACAAAATTACACATAGTGATGTCACAATGAGCATTGTGATGTCTCAATGGAACATTTTGAAGTCATACTGTAACATTGTGATGGCACCATGGAGCACTGTGATGTCACATTGTGGGATTTTGAGGGGACGTTGAGCACCGTGTTCGCATATTGAGCATGGTGACAACAAAATGGATCACAGTAGTGACACAACTGCGCATAGTGATGGCACAATGAGCATTGTGATGGCAAAATGGGATATTGTGAAGTCATATTTTTATATTGTAATGGCACAATGGAACACTGTGATGTCACTTTCGTTATTGTGAGGGGATTGGACACTGTGTTTGTGTATTGAGCATGGTGAATACACAATGGATCTGGATTATAACACAATTGCACGTAGTGAAAGCACATTGGAGCATTGTGATGTCATATTGGACCATTGTGATTTCACACTGGAGAATTGTGAGGGTACAATGGAACATTGAGGAGTCGTATTGTAACATTGTGATGGCATATTGGAGCAATATAGTGGCACATGGAGCGATAGTGTTGGCACATTTGGGAATTGTGATGTAACATGGGAGCATTGTGATCCCACAATGGAACATTGTAAAGTCATATTGTAACATTGTGATGTCACATTGGATCAATATTATGGCACATGGGGCAATACTGTTGGTACACTGAAAAGTCATGCTGTATCATTTTGATGGCTCCATGGCACATTGTGATGTCATATTGTAGAACTGTGGGGGGAAATTGAGCACCATGTCTGTATATTGAGCATGGTTACAAAACAGTGGATCATTGTAATGTCAAATATATGATCTTGATTTCACAATGAGCACTGTGATGTCACAATTGAACATTGTGAGGTTATGTTGTAACATTTTGAAGTGTTGTGTAGAAACAATGGGTCATGGTAATCATACAATAGCCCATTGTGATGGCACAATAAAACATTGTGATGTCGTATTGTAACATTGTGAGGGCACATTGGAGCAATATAGTGGCACAGGAGGCGATAGTATAGGCACAATGGAGCATTGTGATTTCAAAACGGAACATTGTGAAATCATATTGTAACATTGTGATGGCACGTTGGAGCATTGTGATGTCACATTGGGTGATTGTGAGGGGAAATTGAGCACTGTGTTTGTATACTGAGTATGGTAACAACACAACGGACCATAGGAATTACA
>NW_008357044.1:108914-114491 GCF_000622305.1 Nannospalax galili
CATGTTGGAGCAATATAGTGGCGCATGGGGACTTAGTGTTGGCACATTGGAGCATTGTAATGTTACAGTGGAGCATTGTGATGTCACATTTGACCATTGTGATAACACATGGGATCATTGTGATGTCACATTTGGAGAATGTGAGGAGACATTGAGCACCGTGTTTTCATATTGAGCATTGTGTTGTCACATTGGAGCCTTGTGATGTGAAAATGGAACATTGTGAAGTCATACTGTAACATTTTGATGGCACCATGGAGCATTGTGATGTCACATTGGGGTTTTTTGAGGGGACATTGAGCACCGTGTTTGCACATTAAGCATGGTGATGACAAAATGGGTCAAGTAATGACACAATTTTGCATAGTGATGTCACAACGAGCAATGTGATGTCTCAATGGAACATCATGAAGTCAGATGGTAATAGTGTGATGGCATGAAGGAGCATTGTAATGTCACAATGGAACATTTCGAAGTCATATGGTAACATTGTGGTGGCACATTGGATCATTGTAATGTTATATTGGAGCATTGTGATGTCACAAAGGAACATTGTGGAGTCATATTGTAACACTGTGATGGCACATGGGAACAATATAATGGCACATGGGGCGATAGTGTTGGCACCTTGGAGCACTGTGATTGGAGCACTGTGATGTCACATTGGAGCATAGTGATTTCAAAATGGAACACTTTGAACTCATATTTGAACACTGTGATGGCATATTGGAGCACTATGATGTTGCAATGGATCTTTGTAATGTCACATTGGATCATTGTGATGTCACAATGGGACATTGTGAAGTAATACTGATACATTGTGTTGGCGCATTGAAGCAATGTAATGCCACATGTGGCAATAGTGTTGGCACATTGGAGCACCGTGATATCTTTTTGGAGCATTGGGGTGTCACAATGGAACATTTTGATATCATACTGTAACATTGTGTTATCATTTCGGAGCACTGTGAAGTCACAATGGAACATTGTGAAGTCTTATTGTAACATTGTGATGGCACATTGGAACAGTATAATCGTACATGGGGTGATAGTGATTGCACATTGTAGCATTGTATTGTCACACTGGAACCTTGTGATGTCAAATGGAACATTGTGAAGTGATGTTGTAAAATTTTGGTGGCACCATGGAGCATTTTGATGTAACATTGACACGTTGTGAGGGCACATTGAGCACTGTGTTTGCACATTATGCGTGGTGATGACCGAATCGATCAAGTAATGATATAATTTTGCATAGTGATGTCACAAGGAGCAATGTGATGAATTAATGGAACATCATGAAGTCATATTGTAATATTGTGATGGCACAATGAAGTATTGTAATGTTACAATGAAACATTTTGAAGTCATAGTGTAACATTGTCATGGCACATGTGACAATTATAATGTTATATTGGAGCACTGCGGCGTCAAAAGGAACATTGTGAAGTCATACTGTAACACTGTGATGGCACATTAGAGCAATATAATGGCACATGGGCAATAGTGTTGGCACATTGCAGCACTGTGATATCTTTTTGGAACATCGTGATGTCACAGTGGAATATTTTGAAGTCGTACTGTAACACTGTGATGGATCTTTGAGCATTGTGATGCCACACTGAAACATTGTAATGTCACATTCGAGCATTGTGATATCACAATGGAACATTGTGAAATCATTTTGTAACATTGTGTGGGCATATTGGAGCAATTTAATGTCACATGGGGCGATAGTGTTGGCACATTGGAGCACTGTGATATCTTTTTGGAGCATTGGGATGTCACATTGGAAGATTTTAAAGTCGTATTGTAACACTGTGATGGCATATTGGAGCATTGTGATGTGACATTGGAGCATTGTGATGTCGCAATAGAACATTGGAAAGTCATATTGTAACATTGTGATGTCTTATTCTGGGATTGTGAGGGTACATTGAGCCCCATGTTTTCATATTAAGCATGGTTACGACACAGTGGATGATGGTAATATCACAACTGTGCAGTGATTTGACAATGTGATATCATAGTGGAACATTGCGAAGTCATATAGTAAAGTTGTGATTGCGCCAAGGACGATGGTGATGTCACATAGGGTCATTAAAAGGGGAGATTGATCACTGTGTTTGCATATTGAGCATAGTGACCACACAATGGGTCATGGTAATGACACTATTGCACCTAGTGATGGCGCATTGAGCATTGTGATATCATATTGTAGCCTTATTTGGTCACAACGGAATATGAGAAGTCATATTGTAACATTATGATGTCACATTGGAGCATTGTGATAAAACAATGGAGCATTGTGAAGTCATACTGTAACATTGTGATGGCATAATCGAGCAATATAATGGCACATGGGGAGATAGTGTTGGCACATTGGACCTTTGTGATGGCACATTGGAACATTGTGATTTCATATTGTAACATTGTGGTGGCACATTGGAGAAATATAATGACACGTGGGGGAATAGTGATGTCACATTGGAGCATTGTGATAAATAATGGAAAATTGTGAAATCATACTGTAACATTGTGATGGCACATTGGAGCAATACAGTGGCACATGGGGTGATAGTCTTGGCCCATTAGAGCATTGAGATTTTGAAATGGAACATTGTGTAGTGATAATTTAACATTGTAATGGCAACATGGAACATTGTGATGTCACAATGGTACATTTTGAAGACATATTGTAACACTGGGGTGACACCTTGGAGAATTGTAATGTCACATTGGGGAATTGTGAGGGGACATTGAGCACCGTCTTTGCATATTGAGCATGGTGACGAGACAGTTGATCATGGTAATGACACAATTGCCCATAGTAATGTAACAATGAGCATTGTGATGTTACATTGGAACACTGTGAAGTCATACTATAACATTGTGATGGCACATTGGGGCAGTATAATGGCACATGGGGCGATAGTCTTGGCACACTGGAATATTGTGATGTCACATTGGAGCATTGTGATGTCACAAAAGGACATTGTGAAGTCATATTGTAACATGGTGGTGTCATATTCAGGGATTGTGGGGGGACATTGAGCCCTGTGTTTGCATGTTAAGCATGGTTACGACAGAGTGGATGATGGTCATATCACAATTGTGCATAGTGATTTCACTATGAGCAATGTGATGTGATAATGGAACATTGTAAATTCATATAATAACATTGTGATGGCAACAAGGAGGATTGTCATGTCACATGGGGGAATGTAAGGGGATACTTAGCACCGTCTTTGCATATTTAGCATGGTGACGACACAACAGATCATGGTAATGACACAATTGCGCATAGTGATGGCACATTGGAGCATTGTGATGTCATATTGGAGCCTTGTGATATCACAATGGAATATTGAGAAGTCATATTGTAACATTGTGATGGCACCATGGAGCATTGTGATGTCACATTGGAACATTGTGTTGGCACAATGGAACATTGAGATGTCATATTGCAACATTTTGATGGCATATTGGAGCACTATAATAGCACATGGGGCAATAGTGTTTGCACTTTTGAGCATTGTGACATTCACATTGGAGCATTGTGATGACACAATGGAACACTGAATCATACTGTAAGTTTATGATAGCATATTCGAGCAATATAATGGCACAAGGGGCCATAGTGATGTCACATTGGAGCATTGTGATAAAACAATGGAACATTGTGAAGTCATACTGTAACATTGTGATGGCACATTGGCACAATATAATGGAACATGGGACGATAGTGTTGCACACTGGAATATTGTGGTGGCACTTTGAAGTATTGTGATTTCACATTGTGATGGCACATTTGAGCAATAAAATTGCACATGGGGGATAGTGTTGTCAAATTGGAGCATTGTGATAAAACAACAGAGCATTGTGTAGTCATACTGTAACATTGTGTTGGCACATTGGAGCAGTATAATGTCACATGGGGTGATAGTGTTGGCCCCAAAGAACATTGTGATGTCAAAATGGAATGCTGTGTAGTGATATTGTAACATTGTAATAGCACCATGAGGCATTGTGATGTCACAGTGGTACATTTTGAAGACATATTGTAACATTGTGATGGCATCATGGAGCATTCATGGAGCATTATAACCTCACATGAGGGAATGTGAGGGGTCATTGAGAATGGTGTTTGCATATTGAACATGATGACGAGATAATCGATCATGGTAATGACACAATTGCCTATAGTGATGTAAAAATGAGCATTGTGATGTTACATTGGAACACTGTGAAGTCATAATGGAACATTGTGATGGCACTTTGGACCATTGTGATTTCATATTTTAAAATTCTGGTGGCACATTGGAGCCATATAATGGCACATGGGGCAATAGTGTGGGCAAATTGGAGCATTGTGATGTCAAAATGAAACATTGTGAAGTGATACTGTAACATTATTATGGCACCATCGAGCATTGCGATGTCACAATGGAACCTTTTGAAGTCACATTGTAACGTTGTGATGGCACCATGGAACATTGTAATATCACTTTGGTGGATTGTGAGGGGACATTGAGCACGGTGTTTGCCTATTGAGCATAGTGATGAGACAATGGATCTTTGTAATGACACAATTGTGCATAGTGATGTCACAAGGAGCACTGTGATGTCACACTTGAACACTGTGAAATCATATTGTAACATTGTGATGGCACATTGGAGCATTGTTTTGTAATATTGGAGCATCGCGGTGTCACAATGGAACACTGTGAAGTCATATTGTTATATTGTGGTGGTACTTTGAAGCAATGTAATAGCACATGAGGCTATAGTTTTGGCATGCTGGAGCATTGCGATGACACATTGTAGAAATGTGATGGCATATTGGAGTTTTATGATGTCACAGTGTGTGACTGTGAGGTGACACTGAACACTGTGTTTGCATATTGAGCATGGGGATGACACCATGGATCATTGTAATGACACAATGGAACATTGTGATTGCACAATGAGCATTGTGATTGCAAAATGTAATATTGTGGAGTCATATCACAACATTGTAATGGCACATTGGAGCAATATAATAGTATATGGGGCCATAGTGTCTGCACAATGCAGCTTTGTGATGTCACACTGGAGCATAGTGATATCATATTGGGGGATTGTGATGGCACATATGGCCATAGTGTTGGCATATTGGAGCATTGTGATGTCACATTGGAGGATTTTGAGACACATTGGAGGCTTGTGACTTCACATTGGGGCATTGAAGGGGAAATGAACACTGCCTGCATACTGAGCATGATGATGACCCAATGGATCATTGTAATGACACAATTGCCATTTGTAATGGCACAAAGAGCACTGAGATGGCAAAATGGAATATTGGGAATTCATATTGTAACATCTTCATGGCACATTGAAGCAATGTAATAGCACATGGGGCTATAGTTTTGGCATCTGGAGCATTGTGATGACACATTGTAGAAATGTGATGGCATATTGGAGTTTTATGATGTCACATTGGTTGATTGTGAGGGACACTGAGCACTATGTTTGCATATTGAGCATGGTGATGAAACAATGGACCATTGTAATGACACAATGGCAAATTGTGAT
>NW_008357044.1:114715-118031 GCF_000622305.1 Nannospalax galili
AAATCAGCATTTTGATGTCACATTGAGCATTGTGGTGACATATTGGAGCATTGTGATGTCACATTGTGGGATTGTGAGGGGACATTGAGGTCCGTGTTTGCATATTGAGCATGGTGACCACACAGTGGATATTTGTAATGACACAATGGCGATGTGTGATGGCACAAAGAGCATTGTGATGGCAAAATGGAAGGTTGTGAAATCATACTGTAACATTGTGATGGCACTCTGGAGCAATATAATTGTACATGGGGCCTTAATGTTGGCACATTGGAGCACTAATATGGCACATGAAACATTGGAATAGCAAATGGAATATTGTGATCACTCATTGGGACATTATATTTGCACCCTGAACATTGTGATGAAATATTAGAGGCTTTGTGAGATGACCTTGTGCATTGTGATGCAACACTGAGAATTGGGGTGACACACTGGATCATTGTGAGGTCATATAGTAGCATTGAGATGTCACATTGGGGGAACGAGAGGGGAAATTGAGAACCGATTTTGCATATTGAGCATGGTGACAACACAAAGGATCATTGTAATGACACGATGTTGCATTGTGGTGGCACAATGAGCATTGTGATGGTACAATGGAACATTGTGAAGTCATATTGTAACATTGTGATGGCCCATTGTAGCTATATAATGGAACATGGAGCCATAGAGATGGCACATTGGAGCATTGTGATGGTACATGAAACATTCCAATACCAAATTGGAATATTTTGATGACACATTGAGGCATTATATTTGCCACTGAACAGTGTGATGAAACATTAGGCGTGTTGTGAAGGGATATTCAGCATTGCGATATCAAATTGAGCACTGTAGTGACACATTGGAGAATTGTGATCTAACACTGGAGCATTGGGATGTCACATTCAGCATTTTGGTGACACATTGGAGCATTGTTTTGTCACATTGGGAGATTGTGAGGGTACATTGAGCACCGTATTTGCATATTGAATATCGTGACGACACAGTGGATCATAGGAATGACACAATGGTGCATTGTGATGGCAGAATGATGGCACAATGGAACATTGTGAATTCATATTGTAATATTGAGATGGCACATTGGAGCAATATAATGGCACATTTGTCCAAAGTGTTGGCAGATTGTAGCATTGTGATGTGACAGTAGAGCATTGTGATGTCACATTGGGGGATTGTGGGTGGGCATTGATCACTGTGTTTGAATATTGAGCATGGTGACAACACCTTAGCCCTAAATGTAACAATAATACTTGCCCTAATCCTAACCCTAATCATAACATCAAACTAACCCTAAGCCTAATCCTTAATCTAACAGTAATCCTAATATTAACCCTTTACTTTCCCCAAACATAAAACTAGCCCTAGTTACAAACAGAAGGTTAAACCCAGGCTTAGCCCTAACAATAAACCTAATCCTAACCATAAACATCCCTAAATCAATCCTAATGGAAGCCCAAACACTGAGCCTATTCCTAAACCTATGTCTAACACTGCAATTAAACCTAACACTAACCCTAACCTTCTACCTAACTTTTAGCCCAAAACCTAACTTAGCCCAAAACCTAACCCTAATTCTAAAAGTAAACCTAACCCTACAGTTAACTATAAACCCAACAGTAATCCTAATATTAACCCTTCACTTTTACCAAACCTAACACTAGCCCTAGCTACAAACCTAAGCCTAAACCTAGGTTTAGCCCTAACAAAAACCTAATCCTAACCATGAACTTATCCCTAAATCAATTCTAATGCAAGCCCTAACACTAAGGCTATTCCTAAACCTTTGTCTAACCCTGCACTTAACCCTAACCCTAACCCTAAACTTCTACCTAACTTTTAGCCCAAAACCTAACAGCGCAAAACCTAACCCTAATTGTAAAAGTAAACCTAAACCTACAGCTAACTCTAACAGTAGCCCTAGCCGTAACCCTAACCCTATCCCTAAACCTAACCTAACCCTAACCTTAAACCTAGCCTTAGTCCTAACCCTAACCCTAAGTCTAGCACTAAACCTAACCCTAACTCTAATTCTAACCCTAAACATACCCCTCACCCTAAACCTAACCATGACCCTAGCCCTAACAATAACCTTAACTCTTACTTAATCCCAACGCTAACCCTAAATATAACCCTGTGCCTACTGTTATCCTTAGCCTTTTCCCTAACCCTAAACCTAAACTTAAACATAATCCTAAACCTAAACAAAATGCTCACCCTAACTCTACCCACAAGCCTAACTCTAATCCTAACAAAAACATAAACCTAGATCCATCCCTAAACATAACCCTAAGCAAAACTGAAACTTAACTCTAACACAAACCTTAAACTTGCCCTAACCTTGAACCTTAACATAACCCTAAAACTAACCCTAGCTCTAACACTAACCACTCCTTAAACTTAACCCTAATAATTACTCTAAACCAAAACCTAACCTTAAACATAACCTTAGCCCTATCTCCTACTGTAAACCTAGCACTTCACATAAATCTTAACCTGAACTTAAAATTAACCCTACATGTAAACCTTGCCCTAACCCTAACCCAGAGTCTAAACTTAATACTGACCCTAAACAAAATCCTAGGCCCAACCTGAACCCTAATCTTAATGCAAACCCTACAACTAAACCTAACCCTAAACCTAGCCCTAACCCTAAACATAAACATAAACCTAAGCCTAACCCTAAATGTGGCCCTAAACCTAAGCCTACGCCTGAACTTAAGCCTAATACTAACCCTAAGTATAAAGCTAGACGCTACCCTCAACCTCATGCTACTACCTACTCTAACCCTAAACGTAGTCCAAAGTCTAAAACTAACCCTAAGCCTAACTTTGACCTAATCATAGACATAACCATAGCCCTAATATTAACTTCTGAACAAATGCTAAACTTCATACTACCTCTAGCTATAAACCTAATCTTAACCCTAGTGCAAAACTCTAATGCTGTCTAAGCCTATTACTACAAATAAACCTATACTTAACCCTATCCATAAGCATAATCCTATTGTAATCCGAAACCTAACTCTAAACCTAATCCTATCACTTAGCATAATTCTAACACTTAACCTCATGCAAACCCTAAACACAGCCTTAACCCTAACCCTAAGCCAAGCCTTAACCCTAACCCTCATCGAAAACTAAGCCTAACCCTAAACATAACCTAATCCTAAACATAATCCCTGCCCTAACCCTACCCTACAGTAAATCCTAACACTAGTTCTATCAGTAACCCACCCTGAAACAAACCCTAAAATTAACACTAATTCTAACGCTAATATTAACCTTTGACTTATCGCTAACACTAACACTA
>NW_008357044.1:118089-124184 GCF_000622305.1 Nannospalax galili
AAACCTAGTGCTAAACCAAACAATGTACATGAGCCTAAATCTTACCCCTAACTCTAATTCTAAACCTAAATTTAAGTTTATACCTAAGACTAACCCAAACCCTACACATAACCCCAGTCCTAAATTTAACCTTAACCATAACCCTAAAACTACCACTAACCCTTAATGTAACTCTAACTGTAAATCTACCCCTAACCCCTAACCTAATACTAACCCTATATACATAACTAAGTCCCAAATCTACCCATAACCAAACTCGCAAACCTTACCCTAAACCTAATCCTAACCCTTAATCGAAACAGTGTGAACATGAACAAAGCCTTAATGCTAACACTAAACCTTGCCCTCATCGTAAGCCAAACCTTAAAACTAAGCATAAACGTACAGGTAACCATAGCTCTAAACCTGTCCTTAGCCTAAACCCTAATCCCAACATTCAATGTATTATCTAGACATAATACTAACCCTAAACCATTTCAGAAACCTAGCCTTAAACCTATCCCTAACTATAACCATGATACTAATCCTAGACCTAGCCCTAACCATACCCTATTATTAAACTTTGAACTAATCCTATTCTCAACCCTAGCCCTATCCATAAACATGACCCTATCCCTAGCCATAAACCTACCCATAACTCTAATATTATCATACTCCTAAGCCTCACCCTATAAATAAACCTAACCTCAAACCTAATCCTAACTCCAACCCTAGCCCCATTTGTAAAGCTAATCCTTACTGTAAACCTAATTCTATCCCTTAACATACCCCTAGCCATAATTCTATCCTTGACCCTAACCATAACTCAAACTCCAATAATAATCCAAAATATATACTGTAGACCAAAATTAACCATAAACAAATACTTAACCCTAAATCTTGCTCTAACCCTAAGCCTAACCCGAAAACTAAGCGTAACCATATATGTAGCCCTCTTCAAAAACCACCCCTAAACCTAACCTTAAACCTAAACCTTAATCTACAACCTAGGCCCAAGGCTAAACCTAATCCTATCCAGAACCCTAGCTTTAAACCTAATCCTAAACTTACCTTAAAACTGTCTATACCCTAACATTAAACTTTGACCTAATCCTAAACCTATCCTAGCCATATCCATAAACCTAAACCTAAACCTACCCTTAACACTAACGCTAATCTTAATCTTAAAACTGCCCATAGACTGAATCCTGACCATAGTTCTACTTTAACCCTATTCCAAAGCCCAAACCTAAATGTAACCCAAGAACAAATCCTAACCCTAACTCTAACGATAAACCAAACACATAACTTTTCCTTAATCCTGAAAACAACCACAGCCTTAAACCTATTACTAGCCCTAACTGTAACCTTAGCTTAACCATAACTGTAAACATAAACTTAGCCCTAATTCTAACACTAACTGTATCCCTAACAAAAACCTAAACCTAGTATGAAGCTAGCTCTAAACCTAACACTAACCCTAACATAATCTTAGCACAGATGATAATCCTAACCCTGCCCTAATACTTAATGTCGCCCTAAACCTAAACCTAATCCTAAACCTAACCTTAACCATAAATACAGCAATAGCCCTAACCCTAAACTTAGCATAACCCTAAACCCATACCTACACCTAAGTCTAACCTTAACCATAGCATTAACCCTGAACATAAGCCTAACCCTACACCTAAGAATAATCATAACCCTAAACCTATCCCAGACCTAACGTTAACCCTAAATCTACTGTAGCCCTACCTTATACCTAACTCTAACACTAGCCTTAAACCTAAGACTATCCCTAAACATAATCCTAGCACTGATCCTAATGCTGAGCCTAGCCCTAATTCTTACTCTAGTCCTAAATCTTACCCTAACCGCAAACCTAACCCTAAACATACCACTAGTGCTAATGGTAACCCTAATCCTTGCCGTAACCCTAACCATAATCATAACCCTAAACCTAACCCTAGATCTAACCTTAATCACTAGCCTTACTGTAACCATAATAATAATATTAAACATTGACCTCAACTTAACCCTAACCCTAGCTCTATCCTGAACTCAAATGCTAACCTGAACCTGCCACTAGTCAAAAACCTAATCCTAACCCTTACCCTAAACCTTATATTAAACCTGAAACTAACCCTAGATGTAATCCTAACCCTAACCCTAAACATAACTACAAATTTAACCCTAAATGTAGCCACACCCTATCTAAAATACTATGATTGTCCTAACCCTAAATTTAAACATAACCCTGGCCCTAACCCTAACTCTAGACCTAGCTCTAACTCAGACCAAAACACTAACCTTGCCCAAACTCTTAACATAAGACTAAAGCTAACAGCAGACCTAGACCAATCCTTACCCTAAACCTACCCCTAAACCTAGTGTTAATTATAACCCTAAACTTACGCCTAGACCTACACCTACCCCAATACTGACACGAAACTATCCCTAACTGTTATAGTAAATGTAATCCTAAGTATAAACTTAGCCCTATCCCGAAACATAACCCTAGCCCTACTCCTAACGCTAACCCAAACTGTAAGCAAACCCTAATACTAACTCTAAATATATACCTTAGACCCAACCTGATCCTAAGGAAAACCTTAATCTTGTCCTTGGCCTGCCCTGATGCCTAACAATAAAACTAAACCTAACTTTGTACAAAACCCTCTCCCTACCCTAACCCTAACCCTAAACCTAACCCGAAACTTAAACCTAAGCCTCACCCTAAGTATAGCACTAGCCCTAAACTTAACCCTAAATCTACCCGTATCATCAACAGTAAATCTAAACCTAAACCTGGACCTTAACCTAATTGTAGCCCTAAACATAAACTAACACAAACCATAAAACTACATCTATCACTAAACGTAACCCTAGCCCTAAACTCAACCCTAGCTCAAACCTATCCAAGCCCTAACACTAACCATAAATATGTGCCCTAAACCCAAACCTTAACACTAAACCTTGCCCTTACACTAAGGATTAGTGTAAAACTAAGCCTAAACCTACACATAAACATAGACCAAAACCTACCCCTAAATCTAACGCTAATCCCAAACTTCATTATATAACCTAGACTCATTCCTAACCCTAGTTCTATCCAGAAACCTATCACAAAACACAACCATAATCATAACCCTAAAACTAATATTTTACCTAACCTTAACCTTAACTTACTATTAAACTTTGACTTAATCTTAACTCTAACCTAACCCTAATTCTAAAGTGATCCTAACCCTAGAACCGATCCTTACCATAATCCTAACCGTAATCCAAAAACCTAATCTTGCCCAAATTCTAAAATCAACCAAAGCCCAACCCTAACCCTAGCCCTAACTGTAAAACTAATCTTAACTCTAGCCCTAACAGAAACCTAATCATATACATGACCCTAGCTCTAAGCCTAATGCTAGGCCTAACACTAATGCTATTCCTAACCCGAACCTAAACCTAAACCTATTGTAGCTCTAACCCTAAACCTAACATTAACCCTAAATATAATCCTATCTCTGATCATAGTCCTATCTCTACCCCTAACCATTTTCCTTACCCCAACTTTAAACCTAAGCCTAAACCTAAATGTAACCCTAGCCCTAAACTTAATATTAAACTAGCCCTAACCCTTATCCTAACCCTATCCTTAATCCTAACCCTAACCCTAAATCTAAACCTTAACCTAAACCTAAACCTAAACCTAACTACGGCACTAGACCTAAACCTAAACCTAACCTTAAATCTAAACTTAAACCTAAGCATAATCATAACCCTTAACAAAACACTAAGCCTAACACTCACCCTCAACTTACTCTAGCCCTAGTCCTAACCCTAACTCTAACACTATCCCTACAGTTGACACTATCCCTACACATAATCCTAGCACTGACCTAATCCTTAGGCTAGAATAATCTTACCCGACTCTTAAACATAGCCGTAATCCTAAACCTAACTCTAACACTAACCATAGTACAAATTCTAAACCTAATCATAACCCTAGCCTTATCCCTAAGTATAATAATGCTAGAACTAACCCTAACCCTAAACCTCAAGCTAAACCTCATAGTAATATTAAACATTGACCTTATCCTAAACTATACCTAGCCCTAACCATAAACCTAACCAGAAATCTAGCCCTATCCTTAACTCTAATCCAAACCCTAAAAGTATCCCTAGATCAAAACCAAACAGTATCCCTGAACATAACCCTTATCTTAATCCTAAAATTAACACTTCTCCTGATTCTAACACTATCCATAAGCCTGACCATAAACATAGCCACAACCTAATGAGAACCCTATTTCAAGCCATAACCCTCAAGATAACACTACCCTTAATTCTAAACCTAAACCTCTCCCTAACACTGACCCAAACATTAACTCTAATCAAACCTCTAACACTAATACTAACCCTAAATGTAGCCCTAGCTATAAGACTAACCCTAAAGCTACCTCTAAGCCTATATTTAGGCTTATGGTTAGGGGTACAGTTAGGGTGAGGCTTAGAGTTCTGCTTAGGTTTAGGTCTAGGCATAGGCATAGAGGTAGGATGAGTGTTAGGCTAATAACTAACAGTAAAACTAGTCCTATCCCTAAACATACACATAGCCCTAATGCTAATCCTAAACCTAACCCGAATTGTAACACAAACCATTATACAAACCCTAATTATATAATCCAGAACCAAACCTAACATTAACCAAAGTTTTAAACATAAACCTTTCCCTAACCCTAAAACTAAGCTTAACCGTACACTAACCCTAACCCTAAATCTACCCCTAACTGTAACCTGAACCCTAACCCTCAATATGTAACCTAGACCCAAACCTAACGGTAACTCTATCCAGAACCCTAGCCCTAAATGTAAATCAAATAATAACCCTAAAACCTATCCTATTCCTAACCCTCACTCTAACCCTAGCACTAACATTAACCCTAACCCTAACCCTAATCCTAAACATAAATTTAGACCCAAAACTAATTTGAATTCTAAACCTTCCCCTAACCTTAACCCTTACCCTAACCATAATCCTAAGCCTAGTCCTAGTCCTAACCCTAAACCTAGCTGTAAGTCTAGCCCTAACACTAAACCTTATCATAACCATAGTCTTAACCCTAATACTAATTATAGACCTAATATTAAACTTAGATCTAATCATAATCCTAGCACTAACCCTGTTCCTAACCCTAAACCTATCCCTCTACCTAACTCTAACCTTAGCCCTAAACCTAATCCTAAACCTAAACTTAACCCTAAACCAAATCCTAACAGTAATCCTAACTATAATACTCACTGTAAACCTAACCCTAAAGTGAAATATAATAGCCCTAAAAGTAATACTAGTGCTACCACTATTCGTAACGCTAAACACAACTCTAGACATAATCCTTACCAAAATCAAACCCTAACCTAGCCCAAAAGCTAACCCATGTCATAAACCATAAACTACTGTATTAACCTTTGACTTAACCCTAACCCTAACACATGTGCTAGCAATAAGCCTAATGAAAATTCTAGCCGTAGACCTAACCATAAACATAATCCTAAACTAAACCTCCCCAAACACTTAACCCTTAACCTAACACTAATCTTAAACTTAACCCCAACTGTAACATTACCAAAAGCTAAACCTACATCTATACCTAACCGTAACACTTGCCCTAACCCTAAACGTAATCCTAGACTTAAACTTAACAGTAAACATAATCCTAAAGCTTAAACAAACTATAACACTAAACATACCCTAAACCTAGCCCTAAGCCAAGCCCTATCCCTAACCCTAACCCTAAACTTAACCCTAACCATAACACTAAACATAACCCTAGTCTGAACATTCACCTTAATCCTACATTTAAGCCTAACCATACACATAACCCTATCACTAATGAAACATCTAACCCTAACCCTAACCAGACCCTTAACCCCAACACTAGACCAAAACCTAACTCTAACCCTAACCCTCGCCCTAACCTCAACCAAATCCTAAAACTTAACCTAACCCTTACCCTAACCCTAATTCTAAACATAGCCCTAACCTTAAAGCTAAACCCAAGCCTGAACCTAACCCTACAAGTAACCCTAACCCTTACCCTAACCATAACCCTAACTCT
>NW_008357044.1:124351-141955 GCF_000622305.1 Nannospalax galili
ATAACCCAATGTTAACCTCTGACATAAGCCTAGCCCTTATGGTAGTCCTAGTAATAAATCTAACCTTAAAACTATCCCTAAACATAACTCAAATCCTATCATAACCTGAATCCTAAATAGTGCTGTAGCCCTAGCCATAAATCAAACCTTAACTCTTGTCCTAACTGTAACTCAAATCCTAAACCTAAACACAACCCTAGCCCTAAACCTAAATATAGCCTTAAACCTAAACCTAATCCTCCACATAATCTTAGCCCTAAAAGTACCTCTGATCCTAAACCTAACCCTTACACTAGCCCTAGCCCTAAACATGACCCTGATTCTACCCCAAAATCTAACCTTAACTCTATCCCTATCAATTCCTCTAACAATAAAAATAACCCTAACCCTAGCCATAGGCCTAATCCTAACCATAAATATAACCCTAATCTAAATCTAACCATAAACATAATCCAGCCCTAATACTAACCCTAAACCTAGCCGTAAATCTAACCTTAAACAAACCCTTACCATAGCCCTAATCCTAAACCTAGCCATACTCCTAATTGGAGCCATAATACGACCTCTAAACTGAACCCTAAAATTTACCTAATTGTAATGGTCCTTCTAACCCTGTTACCCTAATCATAACCTTAAGATTAAAGTATAATTAAACCTCACCCTTACTGTAATATTAAACTTTGATGTAACCCTAACCCTACTTCTAGCATAAATACAACTCTAAGCCTCGCCATAACCCTAAACCTAAGCCTAAATTTATCCCTAATCCTAATCCTAGATCGAATCCTAAACCTAACAAAAATCATAATCTTAAAACTTAACCTCACCTTACCCCTAAATACAACACTAGCCCTAACCCCAACCCTATCCCTAATGCTAACTCTATCCCTAAACCTAAACCTAACCCTAACCACAAACATAATCCTAGAACTATCCTGAATCTCAACCCTAATCCTAAATTTACACCTCTGCATAACCCTAGCACTAAAATTACCTCTAACCCTTAGTATAACACTAATCCTAGCCCTAAACCTAAACCTAACCCTAACCCTTAACATAACACTAACCCTAAACATTACCCTGACCCTAACTCTAAACATTAACCTAACCCCTACTCAGCACTAACCTAATACTAACAATACCCCAAATCCTAAATCTAACCTTAACCCTAACCCTAGGCCTAACGCTAACCATAATTAAAATCCTAAATCCAACCCTAGGACTAACCCTAAACATAACCCTAATATTAACATTTGTCTTAACTTTAACCCTAACTTTAGACCTAATCTTAATCTAATCCTAACCCTATCCTCTTAACATAATTCTAGACCCAACACTAAACCAAATACTAATCGAGACCCTACCCATAATCCTAACCCAAGGCCAAAACCTAAACCATAACCCTAAACCTGAACCTAGACCTAACCACTCTCCTAACCCTAAACCTAAAAATAAATGTGCCCTACCTCTAACCCCAACCCTAAACCTAAGTCTAATCATAACCATCACCTTAGATCTGGACTTAAACCTCACCCTAAAATTAAACATATACCTAACCTTAAGTATAACCCTAATATTCAACATTGACCTAAACCTAACTCTAACACTAGTCCTAGGCATAAACCAAACCCTAACCACATCCCAAAACCCTAAATATAACCTGAACCCTAAGCCTAAACCTAACCCTTAACCTAACCCTAGCCCCCAAACTCACCCTACTCTAGTCATAATCATAATCCTAAATTTTACCTAATGTTAACCCTAAACATAACCCTAGAAATAACCCTAAACCTAAACCTAACCCTAAACCTAATCCTAAACTTAGTCCTAGGCCTAAACCTTACCTTAAGCCTAGCCTTAACCTTAAACCTAACCAAAACCCCAATCCTCACTGAATCTAATCCTGCCCTGACACAAACCCTATCCCTAAACCCTACCATAACCCTAAACATAACCCTACCTTGACTCCTACATTATCCCTCACCAAAACCCTACCCCTGAACTTAACCCTACCTGAACTCTAACTCTAAACATAAGCCTAAACATGCATGTAACCCTATCTCTAACCCTACATCTAACCCTAACCTTAACCCTAGACCTAACACTAAACCTAAGAGTAATCCTAGCCCTACTCATAACCTTAATCAGTACGATTAACCTAACCTTCACAATAAACACAACCCCAGCAATAATCCTAACATAACCCTAAGCCTCACCATAGTCCTCGCCCTAAGCTTAAACCTAATCCTAGACCTAAACCAAACCTTAACACTAACCCTAAACTTAACTGTCCCTAACCCTAACCCTAACACTAAATTTAACATTATCCCTAAAAGAAAACATAACCTTAAACATAACCCTACCTCTAAAAATACCTAACACTATCCATAAGTGCAGCCCTTGACTTAAGCCTAACTCTAACCTAATACTAACTCTTGACCTAACCCTAGTCCTACCACAAGCACTAGAAATAAACCTAGCCCTAATTCAAGCCCTAGCCATAATCATAAACCTAACTCTAACCGTAAGCCAACACCTACAGTTAACCCTAAACCTGTCCATAACACTAATCCTAAATATAACCTAACCCTAGACCTAAACCTAAACATTACCCTAAATGTAACCATACTCCTAAAACTAAACCTAAATACGTAGCATAGAAACAATCTGAAACCTAACCAAAATTTTAACCATAAACCAAATCTTAAGCATACACATAATTACAGACCTAACCGTAGTTCTAACTCTAACCCAAAACCTAACCCTAACCCTAGCTCTAGCCCTCAGCCTTAAATTAATCCTAGCCCTAACCATGAGCCTAATCCTAACTCAGAACCTGCCACAACTCTAAACACAAGCTAACCTTAACCATAATCCTAACTCTAACCCTAGCCCTAACCCGAAACACTAACCTAGCACTAACCCTAAATATAACCCTAGCCCCAACCCTAAAACTAACCATAAACCTAATCCTAACATTTAATCAACTACCAAACATTAACATATCATTAACCCTATCACTAACCCTAACCCTAACCCTAACATTAACCCTAACACTAATCCTAATCCGGTCCTAACCTTAATCTAGCCCTAACTCCAAACATAACCCTAGCCCCAACCCTGAACATAGCCCTAAATGTAATGTTTATCCTATCCCGAAATATCACCCTAACCTTGAATCTAACCCTAGACCTAGTACTAACCCTAAATGTAGAGGTTTGCATGAAAATGTCCAGTATACGCTCCAAGGATTTGGACATTTTGTCCCCAGATGATGGCGCAGTTTTGGGAAGTTTTAGAACACGTCACTGGCGGTAGGCTTGGAGAGTTCTTAAGCCTTGCCAGATCTCCAGTTGTTCTCTTGCTTCCTGTGACTGCATCATGATGTGAGAGCTTAGTGTCTGCTGCTACTGGTCAAGCCACCTCCAGCCAACATGGCTCCCTGCCATGACGGATTGTAAATCCCATGGAATTTTAAGCTCAAATAAACTCTTCTTTCTATGAATTGCTCTGGTCAATGTGTCTATCACAGCAACAGAAAAGTGACTAGTACAGTAATTGGTACCAGAAGTGGGGTGTTGGCTCTGAAGAACCTGAACATGTGGGGTATTGGAACACTGTGGAACACTTTGGAAATTTGGCCTAGGAAAATCCTTGACTGCTGTAAGCTGAGATTAACAGGCCATTCTAGTAGGGGCTTGGAGGAAAGTGGTGTTGAGAACAATGTAGTTCCGGAGGGAAATATGGACTTAAGCAGCACTTGGGATATTTTGGCAAAGAGTCTGGCTGGAGCCTGCCCTCGACCTAAATGATTGCCTGGGGCTAAGTTGAAGAGCAATGGTCTAACTTGTCTGGTGGAAGAAATCTAAAGATAGCCTTATCTAGAAAGGGTGGCATGGCTATTAATAGGGACTATTATACAGATTTACAGGGAAAAAGAGCAAATGGGGCAGAAAGAAATAAAGAGTGTACATGATGGATTGAAAAAGAGCCTTAGGAAGATAAATATTGGAGCCTTGTCATATGATGGAGAGGATCCCATTGATAAGGAGATTAAAGTGATTAAGGAGTGGCCTAGAGATTCAAACTTGAACAATGGAGAGAGTGCCTCCAGGGAAAAACCACATCCAGTTAAGTTTCCAACTTGTGAAAGGAAAATGCTGCAGGGACCACTGAGAGAAGAGCTAAAACGGATCAAGCAGCCTGAGGTCAATTTCAAACTTGCAGTCTCACTTGGGAGTGTTGGTCAACAGGTGCTGGCTTTAGAGGCATGAAAGATGGAAGAGTGAAGGGGTTGTCAATTCTTCCCCCGAGGTTTCAGAGAACATTGGAGGCCAGGTACCATGAAGCAGAGGTTCCCCTGCCTAGAAGAGGCACTGGTAGGCCATTGTGTGAAGCTGTGAAGGTGAAGCCTGAATGGCAATGGAGACCCCAAACGTTTGTGATGCCAGAGCTGTGAGGCATTTGCCAAGAAGACCTGCACACAGCGAGTGGTACCAGTACAAGGGAGAGATGTATTTTGCATGCAGCAAATCTAAAGAGGCTGAGCCATCTAAGCCCTTTGAGTAAAGTCCCAGAAGTTGGATGTGGAATTACTGGATTTGGTGTTTGACCTGCTGGTTTTTGGTCTTGTATTGGTACAGTATTTCCTTACTATGCCTCCATTCATCCCTTTTTGAATGGTAATGTGTATTCGGTTCCACTGTATGTTGGGAGTATGCAATTTGCCTTTGATTTTATTGAGGCTTACAGTTAAGATATTTACCTAAATCCACTTTGGTCTGTGGACTTTTGAATAGTATTGAGACTGATAATGACTATGGGGACTTTGAACGTTGGACTAAATGTATTTTGCGTTTTATATGATCATGAGCCTGTGAGGGGCAGGGGGTCGAATGTGATGGTTCGAATGAATATGTCCCCCATAGCCTCCAAGTGTTTGGACATTTTGTCCCCAGATGATGGCGCTGTTTTGGGAGGTTTTAGAAAGTGTGGCTCTCCTGGAAGAAGCACGTCACTGGGGTTGGGCTTAGAGAGTTCGTAAGTCTTGCCAGACCTCCAGTCATCTCTTGCATCCTGTGCCTGCATGATGATGTGAGAGCTTCCCTTCTGCTGCTTCTGCTCCAGCCAGCTCCAGCAACCATGCCTCCCTGCCATGACAGACTGTAATTCCCCTGGAACAATAAGCTCAAATAAACTCTTGGTTCTATAAATGGCTTTGTCCAGTGTTTCTATCACAGCAACAGAAAAGTGACTAATACACACATACACACACAAAATGGAAAAAAACATATGAATAGCTATTTCTAAAGGAAGACATACAGATGGTTAATAGGTGTATCAAAAATAACTCAGTATAATTAATAACCATAGAAATGTAAATTAAACCATAATGAACTATCACCTAATATCTGTTAGAATGCCTATTATTTAAAATATAATATGTTCTATCAAGGTTGTGGAGAAAAGGGAAAAACACATGTAGTAATTGCCACAATTTATCTCATTTTGTTAATGAGGAAAATGAGGCACAGATATGCAAATTTATACTGGCAGCTCATGATTTCATTCTAAGTATAGGAACAAAAGTCAAGTATGTGGGTTTTAGTGCTGTTTAGGAAAGTAAGACTATGAAAATAGATAAATGTAGCACATAGTATGCTATGAGGGCTGCTATAAGTAGAAGCCACACCAGAAATGAGATACATCTTTCTTCCACCAAGGTGTCAATCACTTAGTTCAAACAACAGCCACAATTCTCCATTGAACCATGCAAAGACTTTTAAATCTATATTCAATTTAAAAAATATATATGTGTTTACGGTACATAAAAGAATGTTTTGACATGTGTGTTCATCATAAAATGGCTAAACATATCTGTTAAAAATTTTATGTCATACACATAAATTTTTTTTATAAAAGAGATCCCTTTGTACATATTCTCAGAATTTTTCAGGTATATAATTCATTATATTAAGTAAAGCCACCATGCTGTGCAATATCCTCCTGCCTAACATATTTTAACCCCTTTAACCAACATCTTCCAGTTCCCACAACCTCCATCTTCTATTATCCATCATTCTTTTCTCTGCCTGCATTAGCTCAACCTTTTAACTTTTTACAAATAACCAAGATTATGTGATCTCTGCATTTCTCTGCGTGACTTTTTAACACAACATAATGTCCCACAGTTTCATATACAGTATGACAAATGAAAGTACTTTCTTATAAGGTTAACTAATACTTCATTGTGCATCTATACAATAGTTTCTTTAATTATCAATGTATAGTTAGATTGATTCTATATCTTAGCTATAGTGAAAAGTGATGTCTTGAACTTCAATGTGCAGAAGTACTTTCCACACACTGATTTCCTTTTTAACATTTCCCCAAAAATGAATTTGATGTATATTATAGTGGTTCAATTTTTTTAATTTTGGAGGATATTCCTTAACTCTATTATACATTATTTGCTGAGGCAGGACTTCTGACTAACTTGGAGCTCTCTAATTCCAGATAACCTAGGTATCCATCTCACGCAGGGATCGCTTGTCTCTGCCTCCAAAGTTCTGAGGTGACAGGTGGCTACCACGCCTGCCTAGCATTTACGTGGGCTCTGGGAATTTGAACTCTGTGTGCTCATGCCTGCACAACAAGTGCGTTTTCCACAGAACCGTTATCACAACCCCTCTCTTGGGCTGTCATTGTGCTGTAACATGGTAGGTGCCTCTACTCTGACTACTCACTACAAAGAAAAGCTCCTAATGTCTCCCAAGGAATCCCAGTCTCTTCTCATCCCAAAATACCATGGCTCAGATTGGAGGCAAAACCATGGCACCTTCATCACCACTTTATTATTTTAATTTGCTTTGAGAGGTTATGTTAGTGCCTTATAGGAAAGAATATCAAAATATTTCAAGACCTCTGTATCTCATTGGGATATCATAACGATGCTGTAAGGTACTAAAAAATGAGGTGCGTTTGTGTGTGTTTGTGTGTGTGTGTGTTATGTATGCACACATACTTAGGTGGGTGTGTTTGCACATGTGGATGCCATAGGAAGACATTGGGAGTCTTCCTCCGTTTTTCTCTATCTTATTTTCAAAGACAGGACCTCTCACTGAACTTGAAGTTCACCATTTCTGTTAATTTGTTAGTCAGAGAGTTGCAGAGATTCTCCTGCCTCCATACACAACCGCTGGGTTACAGATGTACATGGCCATTCCTGGAATTTGAAGATGCTGGGGATTTGAACTCAGGTTACTTTGCTTTGCTAGGAAGTGCACTTACCCTTAAGCCAGTTTTTCAGCCACAAGACATGTTTTCCCTCTATAATATACATTGAAAACACAACACATAGCTATATCTCCCTCCTTCCTTGCTTCCTTCCTTCTTTTCCTCCTTCCTTTTTTGCTTTCTTCTTTCTTTCTTTCTTTCTTTCATTTTTTCTTTCTTTATTTCTTCACATATATACACACTCTTCAGTAAGCATTGATGCTCTAGGTCATGTTATACAACAGTGAATGCAAGCCATTATAATAATCAGAACCATAACAACTTCTATCCCACTAAAAAGAGCAAAGACAAACATGTATGATATTTCAGATACTGATAGGAGATTTGAGGTGAACTAAGAAAAGACAAGAAGACGAGAAAAGTAAATGATAATGTAGGGGGAGGATTTTGGATACAGTATGTAGAAATCAAGGAATCTTCACAGTCTCAGGAAAGAAATATAAAAAGAATGAAGTGTGTAGAGGACCAAAGATAAGGGAACAATATTTTCACAAATTTCACCCATAGAATATCATATTTAAATTATAGATTAGGAAAAATCATTACACATTTACACATCTGTATAAACACACACACACACACACAGAGTCGTACATCTGTGTCTCAAATTAGTTGTATATATTTGTAAACTCGCCACTTACTTTCCCAAACACACAGACTAGCTTCAGAATTAACAAGTGCTAAAGGAGGGATTTCCTAGTTTCCTAGTGTAGTGCTAGTTTTGAGGGTTATTAGATACCAAGAACGGAATTTTTTGATGTTCTAAGGGACATGATCAAAATCACTTTATAGTAAATCAAGTTGCAGAAGTATATTACAGCATACACCACATGGCAAAAATATTTTGACAATTGATACTGTAGAGTTGTCAATTAGGAGAACCTGATATTGCATTCATTTGAAGGAATAAGATATCCAAATGACAAGATATCACTTTGCCACTTTTTAAATTCAAGAGTTATTTTTCATCAGATTTATGCAATGCTCGTAAATTTATTTTGATCACATTTTGACACTTCCCCTATCTGCACCACTCTTAATGCTCCCACTTGATTTCATGTACTCTGTCATATACATTAAACCCTACTGAGTCAAGTTTGTGTCCCAAATGCCCTTTGGTGTGCTTCATTCTGCTGCTGCTTGGTAAACCTATCTAGTGTCACATCCTTAATGAAAATTGCTCTTCCTTTCCCAACAACTACTGGCTGTCAATATTTACTCAGCTAAGGTTGGGATTTCTCAAACACATCCCCATTACTATGCTGGGATTTTGTCTGGCTTCAGGAAATGTGGGTCTTTTGCATGCTGTCAGCATTGCTGTGAATTCATATGAGTAATTATCCAGCTATCTGCAAAACTGTTTCCTTGAGGTCATTCACCACATCTCGCTCTTAAAATTTTCCTAATTCTTGAGCTTTGAGTGGACTAAGTTTGATATGTGTCCCACTAAAATATAAGTACCATGAAGTCTCTTATTCTTTGCACTTTGATCAATTGTGGGTCTCTGGGTTAATCACTGTCTGCTGAATGAGGAAACTTCTCTGGTGAGAGTTGAGAGCTGCATTGATATTTTCTCTGCACCCACTCTGTGTTGTTCTCCGAGATTTAGGTGTAGAAGGTGCATTGCATATATGTCACTTAAGGCTGGACACCTGACAGACATGTATTCCCTATGTTTGACCAGTTGTGGAACTTTGTAATCGTCTCCAGGTATTGTAAAAAAAAGCTTCTTGGATGAATGGTGAGAGG
Source organism: Nannospalax galili (assembly GCF_000622305.1). Classification (NCBI taxonomy): domain Eukaryota; kingdom Metazoa; phylum Chordata; class Mammalia; order Rodentia; family Spalacidae; genus Nannospalax; species Nannospalax galili. Next base: position 133,397 of record NW_008357044.1, read on the forward strand.
TAAACATGTCAGGCTGGTCTGGTGCTCTACAACAACTTGTCCTAGCCTAGTCCCAGAGCAGAAGGATAGTGACTTGATTGGGTAGGGTAAATGGGTGCTCACGACCAGCCCAAATCTGGCCTAGTCCTGAAGTTCTCACTTGACCCCTTGCCAAACAAGTGGAGAAAGAAGATGGATCTTCTTAGTGAAGATAGATAAGAATGGTAGTATATGTCTTACCAAGCAACATGGGAAATTCCTTTGGCTGAATTAGATTTCAGAGACCAAGTGCTATAGAATATGGAATGGAGGATATGCTCAGGAAATGGCAGAAGAAAGAATGTGATCCAGAATCCCCTTAAACAGCTGTTTTTTTGGATTTAACTTTAGCAAAGCAGGATTATGAACTATAAAATCAGTATATTAATTTAGAGTGAAATACTACAGTTAAATGATCAGATGTGTTCATATTAGTCCTTTAGCATCCCAGGAAGGAAAATTATAGAAAGATCACTTTTATCCCATGTGTTAAGGGTATATACTTTGTTAGCTATTTCATTTAGATGTTAGTTTAATAAAAATGTAAAATAAAAATTAAAGTCTTATTGTACCACATACCTTTATCCAGATTCATCTACTTTCATATTTTGGCTGATTTGATCTTGTTCCTTTCCTCCTCTTTCCTCCCTCCTTACTTTTTTCTCCTTCCTCTTCCCCATACAACCTCTTCTCTCCCTCCTACTCTTTCTCTCTCTCTCTCTCTCTCTTGCTTACACAACACACTTAAGTTAGAAATTTTATTGTAAATTGGAGAGTTTAGATTGTGTCCTTCTCTTTATTTAGTGTGTAGTTGCTAAGAAAAAGTTATTAGCTTGAATTAATATGGCATAAGAATCAAAATCAGGAATTCTAACACTGATACAATTCTATCATCTAATTCACAGTCTACTTTCAAGTTTAGTTAATTATCCAAGTAATGTCCTGCATAGCTAATGTTTCTTGGCCCAGGATTCAGTTCATGAACACGCATCACATTTAGTTCTCATAGGAATTTGATCTTCTCTAACCTGTAATAGCGCCTCAGCATTTTGATTTTTTAGTTTTGACATTATCAAGTAATATGGCTAATTGTTTTCTAGATTGCCTATAAATATGAGTTTGCCTGATGCTTCTTCATAATTAGATATAGGATGTGTATTTTCTGCAGAGATACCACAAAAGTCATATTATGTCTTTCTCAGTGCACTGTATCTAGTTGATGATGATATAAATGGAATTGACTTTTGAAATTTCATTTCAAAATTGTTTATTTAAAGTAAATAAAGTATAATATTTTATATTTATGCCATATTCTTAGGACTTACTGGATTCCCTTACTAGTTTTTGTAATTGTTTTTCAAATTATAAATTTCTGCACAAACAGTAGTACAAGTTGCTATTTCTTTCTTCCTAGCTTCTTTGCTATGTTTATAACCTTCTTCTGACCACATTAGACCAAGTATACTCAATGTTAATTAAAAATGAAAAAAAATGAGCACATTTGCTAGTTGCCAAAGACATTGAATAACATTTGGTATTTTAGCAATTAATGCAGCATTAGGTATAACATTTATTTTTGAAGAAGAAATTTGGTTTTATTTTATCATCAGCAGATGAGTGAATATACACATAGTTCAAGATATAACTGAGAAAAGAAATGGAGCTACAGCCCTTTTGGAACTCCCCATTTTATCTTGTAGCTATAATTTTTTGACTGCAAAGTCAAGGAAGTGTCATTTTCTTTTTATTCTGGGAGATGTAATAAAAAAGTGCTGAATTCTGATAAAATATGCCTGTATTGGAATGAATATACGGGAGACAGTCAACCAACATACTGGTTACCATTAACCAGGTTTAAAAATATTAATCTAATTTTGCATTAATATGATCAAGTCCCAGTTGTCTTTCTGTATTATCTTTTAATATCCTTATTGAATTATCATTGATAATATCTTGTTACAAAAATTATGACATAAAATTTTTATGTTTGACTATATGAGGACTATGAAACATAAATTTCCTTTTTCAATATATTTTCATTGATTTTTATGGCAGTGAAATGCTGACTTTGGATCCAGGTATTAGGGGAGTTGGAAATCTTGGGAACACTCAAAACAAATGAGAGTCACATTGAAAAGGCAGGCCTGGGACCCTCCTTCCATGCTGCAACCAACCCAGAGTAATTCTAGATGAAATTTGAACCCTCATCCACAGGTAGGTATGCAGCCCCAGAGCCTCACTCACAATCCAGACAATGACCTGTTCCTCCACTCAGCTGCCAGAATGACTTGGGTAACTCCTTCAGAACCCTGACCTATAGGAAGATAGGCATCCCCATAGCCTCAGAGCGAGCACAGATTGCAATCCTTCCCTCCGAGCTACTGACTGAGGGACCACTTGCCAATCTGAAACTGAACTCAACCCTGACCACAGGTAAGTTCTCAACCCCAGAGTCCTGGAAGAGCCCAAAAAGTGATTCTTCCCTATGCATCATCTCCAGGACTGTGTAAATGGCTCCACAAGAACCTGACCCCAGGTGGATACACAGCTCCAGAGCCCAGCCTGGAGTGCAGACAGTGACCTCTCACAGGACCACTTGTCCAAGGGAGATCAACCCCAGCTCTAACACCAAAGGAGCATTTGTTGAACCCTGTGAGTCCTCCACGGACTTCTAAAATTGGCAGTGAGAATTTCCCAACTCTACAGATGATTTGATCCTGGGCTAAGAAGTGCACATATCTCAAGTAGTGTGGGAAACATTTCTGACATCCCATTTACAGATCAACACAGTTACTCCAAGATCCAAAACCAAGCACTATTCAGTTGATTCATAACTTTACAATGTGAGGTAACAGCAATGAAACATACAAACAGTCACTCAACAAATGTGAGACCGCATATCTATACCAAGAAATACCATCAACAATCTAACTCTAGATGCTTAGGTAACATCACAAAAAAGAATATGAAAAACCAAAACAATATGCTTCCTGCAGCAATCAGTACACCTATCACAATATCTCCTGAGATGACCAATTTAGGTGATACAGAAGACACTGCTTTTAAAATAGCAATTATAGATATACTCAATGAACTCAAAGAAGAAAGACATAAATTCCAGAATGAAGTTGGGGAAAACACAGAACAATGAAATAAAGAAAATACTCAAGTTATTAAAATATAATGTACTAACGAAATAGAATTTCTGAAAAACACCAAACGGCAATAAAATTTGAAAGGAGATATTCAATCTGCAAAATCAAACTCGGTGGAAAGTCTAAGCAATAGAATGGATCAAATAGAAGTGAAAATATCATGCTATGAAGATAAGGTAGGGAAATTAGATAATATCATCAAGGAAAATGTTTTAAATTAAAAACAAACAAACCCAGGAACAGAATGTGCTGGAACTCTGGGATACTATGAAAAGATCAAATCTACAAATCACAGATATACAAGAATGAGCAGAAACTCAGGTCCAAGGCGCCAAAAGTATTTTCAACAAAATCATTGAAGAAAATTCATCAAATCTAAGGGAGAAGATGCCTATTCATGTCCAAGAGGTGTACAAATCACCAAATAGGACCAGAAAATAAATTCCCCATGTCACAAAATATTCAATATGCTAAATATACAGAACAAAGGATAGTGAAAGCTTCTAGATAGAAAGTCCAAACCACATATAATGGGAGGCCTATGAGACTTCATTGTAGATTCTGAAATCCCTGGGAGGGCAAGGACTGATGTTTTACAAATTCTTAAAAGTCACAGATACCAATCCAGACTATTACATCCAGCAAAATGATCAGTTGAAATAGAAGGTGAAAGGAAATCTTTCCATGATAAAAATAAACTTCAGGAATTTGTGCTCACAAAGTCAGCTTTACAAGAGACACTGGGAGGAATGAGTCATCTCTAATTAGAAGATTGCACACACCCGAGGAAACACAAGGAACAACAAACAGTTCCAGAGCAGTTAATCAAAAGAGGACAAAGAAAACAAAACCACCACAACAAAAAAACGGGATTTAATAAATATTTGTGAGAAATAACTCTTAATGTTAACTGTCTTAATTCTCAATAACAAGATACAGAAAAATTGACTGGAGTAGAAATGGATCATAACCTTTTGCTGCCTCCAAAAATACAACTGACCATTAAAAATAGACACCACCTTAAGAATAAAAGGATGGAAAAACATTCCAAGCAAATGGAGCTAAGAAAAACAGCAGATGTGGCTATTCTGGTATATGTTAATATAGACTTCAAACCAAAACTAGTCAAAAGGGATAGGAAAGGACATTTCATAGTCATTAAAAAAATCCGCTGAGAGGCTATGTAATCCTACATATATGCACCAAACACAGGACACCCAATTTCATAAAAGAAACATTATGAGATCTAAAATCACATAATGACTCAAAGGTAGTGATACTGGATGACATCCAGATTCCATTCTCATCAACAGACAGGTTATCCAGACAAAAACTATATAGAAAAACTTCCAAGTTAAATGACATCATGAATCAAAATGGACCTAACAGACATTTACAGAACATCGTATGTAAACACCAAAAAAAAAAAAAAAAACATTTTCTTCTCAGCAATTCATGGATTTTTCTCCCAAATCAACCACATATGAGGACACAAAGCAAGTTTCAACAAATTTTAAAAGTTTGAAATAACATCCTGTATCCTATCTGACCACAAAGGAATAAAGTTGGACACAACAAAAAGAGAAATGGGAAAAAGTATGCAAACTGTTGAATCTAAAAAACACTACTGAATGAAAATTGGATCAAGGGAGAAATCAAAAAGTAAATTTAAAAATTCCCAGAACTGAATACAAATGAAAGCACAGTATATCAAGATCTATGGGACACAGGAAAGGCAGTCCTAAGATGGAAGTTTATAGCATTAGGTGTCTACATCAAATAGCTTGGGAAGTTGCATACTAACAACTTAATAACGCACTTGAAAGCCTTCGAAAAACAGTAACAACCCCCCCCAAAAACCTAGACGAGAAGAGATAATAAAATTGTGGTTAAAATCAATCAAGTAGAAATGAAAAAAAATAATACAAATAATCAATGGGATGAAGAGTGAGTTCTTTGAATAGATTAACCAGATTGACAAACCTTTAGTCAATTTAACAGAAAGAAGACTCAATAAAATCATAGATGCAAAAGGGAAACTTTAGCAGAGATAATGAAGATTTTCAGAGAACTAGAATTTACTTTAGTGGCCTGTATTCCACAAATTCGAAAACCTAATAGAAATGAATGAATTTCTAGATTTGTATGACCTACCAAAATTAATCCAAGATGAGATAATTTAAATAAACGCACAAGAGCAATAAGATATAAGCAATATTTTAAAATCTCCCAAGTTAAAAAGAAAATCCCAGGACATCATAGATACAGTGAATAATTCCGCCAGATTTTCAAAAAAGGACAAACTTCAATACACATCAAATTCTGCAAGATAGAAGAGGAAGGAACACTTTCAAATAATTTTTATGAAACCACTATTACCCTGATACTAAAACCAAACACCAAACAAAAAGGGAAATTACTCTGATGAATATTGATGCAAAAATTATCAACAAAACCCTTGCAAACTGAATGCAAGATCACATCAGAAAGATTATTTACCACAATCAAGTAGGTTTCTACCCAAAGATGCATGGATGGTTCAAAATGTATAAATCAATAAATGTAATCAACCACATAATCAGACTTAAGGACTAAAACAAAATGATCATCTCATTAATTGCAGAAAAGGCTGTTGATAATGTCCAACATTCAAATATCATAAAAGTCACAGAAAATCCAAGGATACAGAGGACATAATTCAACATAATACAGACAATATACAACAAGCACACAGCTATCATCATTCTAACTGAAGAAAACCTCAAAGCATTTCTACTAAAATCAGGAACAAAAATGTTTGTATAATCTCTTACTTTATGTTCAATATATTGCTTGATGTTTTAGCTAGATCAATAAAACAAATGAGGGAGATAAAGGGATACAAATTGCAAAGGAAGAAGTCAAATTACCCCTGTTTGCATGTAATACGATTTTGTGCATAAAAATCTATAAAGACTCAACGAGAAAACTCCTAAAGCTGATAAACACATTCAACAATGTAAGAGGATACAAAATTAACATTTGAAAATCAGTAGCCTTCCTATACACAACCAAGAAACTTACTGAGAATAAATCAGGGGAAAAATCAAATTCATGATAGCCTCAAAAAACAGAAACTAGCTTGGAACAAATCTAGCCAAAGAAGTGAAAGACCTGTATAATAAAAATTTTAAGACCTTGAAGAAATAAATTGAGGAAGATACCAGAAGATGGAAAGATCTATGATGCTCATGGATCAGTAGGATTAATATTGTGAAAATGGCTATCCTACTGAAAGCAATCTAAAGATTCAATGCAATCCTTATTAAAATTAAAATGCAGTTCTTCACAGAAGTTGAAAAAAGAATCTCAAATCTCATATGGACACATAAGAAATCTATGATAGCCCAAACCATCCTGAACAATGATGCTCATGGATCAGTAGGATTAATATTGTGAAAATGGCTATCCTACTAGAAGCAATGTAAAGATTCAATGCAATCCTTATTAAAATTCAAACCCAATTCTTCACAGAAGTTGAAAAAAGAATCTCAAATCTCATATAGAAAATAGGAAATCTATGATATCCCAAACAATCCTGAACAATAGAAGAAGAGCTGCAGGTATCACAATCACTGATTTCAAGTGTATATACTACAGAGCTCTAGTTATGAAAATGGTATGCCACTAACATAAAAATCAACACATTGACAAATGGAATAGAGTTGAGGACCCAGATTTAAGTCCATGCAGTTACAGTTACTTGATTTTTTTTCTAAGGGGCCCCAAACACACCTTGAACAAAACACAGCATTTACAGTATATGGTGCTGGTCAAACTGGATAGCTATATATAGGAGAATAAAATTAGATATCTATATGTCACCATGATCAAGATTCAATTCCAAGTAGATCAAGGACTTCCTCATAAGACAAGATACCATGAAACTGATAGAGTGGATTCTTGTGAATGCAGTTGAACATAAACTCACAGGAACAGAATTTCCGAAAAATAAAGTGCAGGCATTAAGTTCAGCAATCGACAAATAGGACCTCATAGAACTAAAAGGCTCCTATACAGAAGAACAAATCACTATTGGAATGAAGAGGCAACCTATTGAATGCGAAGAAACTTTATGAGCAAAACTTCTGACAGAGGGCTAATATCTAGAATAAACAAACAACTACAAAATTTATAATAATAAACCACCCAAATAAAACTTGGGGCAAGGGGCTAAGCAGAGAGTTCTCAAAAGATGAAACCCAAAAGAATAAAGGATATGTTTATTACTCTTAGTCTGGTAGTGCCACTTTCATCTTGTGGGAGATCAACAGCTGTTTAATTGGAATTAAGGTCCACTCAGTGGGAGGGAAATCATGTGAAGTTGTACAAACATGGTCAAATATATGGCTGTCATAGATTCTAGTGATGTTTTAGGTCCTAGAGAAAAAAATTATTTATGCCACATCTATAGGACAACACAATTTCTTACTTTATTCTAAATATGCATCCTTATATTTACAGACAAATATACCTCTTGCCCATCATCAAAGATTCTTCTTTTTGCAACAGATGGCAACTACTATGGAATTCCAGAACTGGTTAATATGGAGAATAAGAGTGAGACACTTAATCTTAAGTGACACATCCACAGTGCAAACTTTGCATTTAGGATGAATGGATCCCTTAACTCTCACTACAGACGTTTCCATATGCAGCAGATGGTGATTAAGAGAGAGACCAAAAATTAGCCAATGTGCAGAGAACAAGAGGCTGCAGAGTGCTTATTCCTGAATAGGACACCTATTTCAAACCTCTGCCTCCCAAGACCCAGGGATCATGTGGAAGAGGACAGAAAGATTGTAAGAATTAGAGGTGGTTGATGACCACAGGAAACAGTCTTCCAAACAGGTGGTCATTTACTCATATGAGCTCACAGCAATGTTGACTGCATGCACACGTCTTATGTGAGCTCACACCAAACAGAAATGTTCAGGATAGACATGGGGAAGCAAGCCACAAATCCCACTCCAACCTAAGAAACTTAAAAATAAATTATTTATTATTTTTATTGTATGTGTATGAGTTACTGCCTGCATCTTTGTAAATGCACTTGTGTCGTGCAATTCCCGTGGAGATCATAAGAGGACATTAGACCCCCTGGAACTGGAGTTACAGATGGTTGTTAACAACCATGTGGTTTTGCGGAACTGTACCTATCTCCTCTGCAACAGAGGCCAGTGCTCTTAACTGCTGTGTCATCTCTCCGGGCCCAACCTAAGTAATTAATTGCTGAAGAGAGGTGGAAAGAGAGTGTCTAATAGGTTTGGGACTCTTGGTAGGCCAGGTGCATGGATCCACACTGAAGGACACTGGGGGACACAAATCTTGATCTATAGGATATATA
>NW_008357044.1:142302-153783 GCF_000622305.1 Nannospalax galili
TTGATCAATTGATAAATGAATAATGAAAAGAGGTATATTTACACCATGGAATATTATTCAAGTATTAAGCATGTTGAAATTATGAATTTCACAGGTAAATATAGAACTGGAAACAATCATTCTGAATCAGTTAACCCAGACCCAGAAAAATGAATTGGCTATTGCTATTGCTCTTGGTTACTCATAAGAGCTTAATGGTAAGACCTTATTGCTGAAGATACTACGTATGTTGTATTAATCACTTTTTTCTTTCTGTGATAGAAACACTGACCAAAGCAATTTATAGAAGGGTTTGTTTCAGCTTACGGTTCCTGAGGAATTACAGTCCATCATGGCAGGGAGGCATGGTGGCTGGAGGTGGCTGGATCAGGAGCAGTAGAAGTGAAGCTCTCACATCATCATGCAGTCACAGGAAGCGAGAGACTGACTGGAGATCTGGCCATGTTTAAGAACTGTGTAAGCCCACCTCCAGTGACATGCTTCCTCCAGGATAGCCACATTACTGCTCTAGTTTAGCAGGTGAAAGTGTCAGACTATTTTTCTGTCACTTCTCCACAATCTGTGTGAGTCTCAGAGGTCTGCCCTCAAAGTCATAAATCTCCATATGACACAATTTTGTTTACCCTGTTTTCCATAATATAAACACAATCTCTTAAGTACCTTAATCATATGAGATTAAAGTACATTTTTCCCTGTGCTTTCTTCCCATTCAGATACAATAGTTTTGGCTTGATTTCTGCCCCTAATTATACTTCTGTTTAAAAAACATTTCCCTAGTATTGTGGTTGTGACTTCACAATACTTCAGTATGCCAACATTATTACCCCATGTGCCTATACATTGCTCCATAGAGCCATCAAAATGTTACAATATGAATTCACAGTGTTCCTTTGTGACATCACAGTGCTGCAATGTGCTGTAACACTATGGTCCCAAATGTGCCATCACAATGTGACAATATGACTTCACAATGTTTCATTGTTACATTACAATGCTCCTTGGTGCCATCACCATGTACACTGCTCCTTGGTGCCATCACCGTGTTACAGTATAACTGAAAAATGTACCAATATGCAATTACAATGCTCTAATGTTTCATCACAATGCTTTAATCTGCCAACAACATAGGTCGATGTGCTAGTATATTGCTCCAATATGCCAACAATGTTACAATATGACTTCTGAATGTTCCCTTGTGACATCATAATGCTTGAATGTGACATCACAATGCTCCCATATGCCAACACTATCAACCCACGTGCCATTATATTGCCTCAATTTGGCATCAAAATGTTACAATATAACTTCACAATGTTACATTTTGACATCACAATGCTCCAGTATTTCAAAACTATTGTGCCATGTGTTATTATATTGCTCCACTGTGGTATCAAAATATTAAAATATGACTTCACAATGTTCCATTGTGACAATACAATGCTCCAATGTGCCAAACTATCTCCTCATGTGCCATTATATTGCTCCAGTGTGTCATCACAATGTAACAATATGACTTCAAAATGTGACATCACAACACTGTTGCCCCATGTGCCAATCTATTGCTCCAATGAACCATCACACTGTTAAAATATAACTTCACAAGGCCCCAGTTTGAAGTCACTATGCTCCAATGTGACGTCACAATGCTCCAATATGCCAACACTATCCCCACATGTGCCATTATATTGCTCCAATGTGCCATCACAAGGTAACAATATGACTTCAAAATTTGACATCACAATACTGCAATGTGCAAACACTATTTCCCCATGTGCCATTCTATTGCTCCAATGCACCATCGCAGTGTTACAATATGACTTCCAAATGCTCCATTTTGACATCACAATGTTCCAAGGTGACATCACAGTGCTCCAATATTCCAACACTATTGCTCCATGTGTTATTACATTGCTCTACAGTGCCATCAAAATTTTATAAGATGACTTCACAATGTTTCTTTGTCATTTCACAATGAACCATTGTGATGTCGCAACCCTCCAGTATGCCAATACCATTGCCCCATGCGTTTATACATTGCTCCGTAGTGCCATCAAAATCTTACAATATGAATTCACTGTGTTCCTTTGTAACATCACAATACTCCAATGTAACATTAATGTCCCACATGCCATTGTATTGTTTCAATGTGCCATCACAATGCTAACCTATGTCTTCTCAGTGTTTCTTTGTGACATCACAATACTGCAGTGAGCCAATACTCTTGCCCCATGTGCCAATATATTGCTCTAGTATGCCATCAAAATGCTACAATATGACTTTTCAATGTTCTGTTATAACATCACAATCCTCCAATATGCTGACACTATGTTCTCAAATGTGCCATCACAATGTTACAATATGACTTCACAGTGTTTCATGTTACATCACAATGCTCCATGGTGCCATCACCATGTTACATTATGACTGCAAATTGTACCAATGTGCAATTAAAATGCTCCAATATGACATTACAATGCTTTAATCTGCTAACAACATAGGTCCATGTGCTAGTATATTGCTCCAATATGCCATCACAGTGTCCCATTTTGACATCACACTTATGTAGTGTGACATCACAATGCTCCAATGTGACATCACAATGCTCCAATGTGACATCACAATATTCCAATTTGCCATTCAGAGTGTTAAAATATGACTTCACAATTTTCAATTTTCAATTGACTTCACAGTGCTTTAAAATGACATCACAATGCTCCAATGTGCTAACATTATCTCCCCAAGTAACATTATCTTGCTCCAATATGTCATCACAATGTTACAATATGCCTTCACAATGTTCCCTTGTTACATCACAGTCCTCAAATGTGACATCACAATGCTCCACCGTGCCATCACAATGTTACAATATGACTTCACAGTGTTCCATTTTGACTTCACAATGCTCAAATGTGACATCACCATGATTCAATGTGCCAACATTATGGCCCCATGTGCCATCTCAATGATCTATGGTGCCATCACAATGTTACATTATGATTTCAGAATGTTCCATTGTAACACTGTAGTGCTCCAATATGACTTCACAATGCTCCAATGTGACATCACAGTACCTAAGTGTTACAACACTATTGCTTCATGTGCCATCACAATGCTCTGTGGTGCCATCACAATGTTACAATATGACTTCACAGTGTTCCATTGTGACATCAAAGTTATTCAGTATGACAACACAGTTCTCCAATGAGACCTCACAATGCTCAAATTTGCCAAGACAATGTTACAATATGAATTCACAATGTTCCATTGTGACATTACAATGCTCATTGTGCCAACCCTATGCACATTTGTGTCATTACAATGATCCATTTTGTCGTCCTTCTGCTCAATATGGAAACACGGTGCTCAATGTCCCATCACAGTCCCCCAATGTGACCTCACAATGATCCATGGTGCCATCACAATGGTACAACATGAGTTCATAATGTTCCATTGTGAAATCACAATGCTCAAATGTGCCAACACTATAGCCCCATGTGCCATTATTATGCACCAATGTTCCATCAGAATGTTACAATATGACTTCACAATGTTCCACTGTTACATCACAGTGCTCCTTTGTGTCATCACTAAGTTACAATATGATTCACAATCTTCCAATGTGAAAATAAATGCTCATTATGTCATCGCAATGCTCGAAAATGCCAACACTGTCATCTCATGTCCCATTATATTGCTCCAATGTCCCATCACAATCTTAAAATGTGACTTCTGAATGTTCCCGTGTGATATCACAATACTCCATTGTGACATCACAATGCTCCAGTGTCCAGCACTATCACCCCACATCCATTATATTGCTAGACTTTGTCATCACAATGTTGTAATATGACATCACAATGCTTTAATCTGCCAACACCATAGGTCCATCTCCTAGTATATTGCTCCAATATGCCAACAATGTTACATTATGACTTCTGAATGTTCTCTTGTGACATCTCAGTCCTCGAATTTGACAGGACAGTGCTCCAATATGCCAACACTATGGCCTTACCTCCTATTATATTGTCACAATTTGGCATCACAATGTTGCAATATAACATCAGAATATTACATTTTGACATCACAATGCTACATTGTGTCATCACAATGTTTCATTTGATTTCACAATGTTCGACTGTGTCATCACAATGCTACAGGGAGTCATCACAATGCTCTACTGTGAAATCACGATGCTCCAATGTGCCATTACATTGCTCCAAAGTCTCAACAAGTGCCACATGTGACATTCTATTGCTTCAAGTCATGACAGTGTTACAATTTGACTTCCCAATGCTCCAATGTGACATCACAATGCTCCAATGTGCCAATACTATCACCCCATGTGCCATTATATTGCTTCAATGTGCCATCACAATGTTACAATATGACTTCACAGTATTCCATTGTGACTTCAGAATGCTCCAATTTGACATCGGAATTCTGCAGTGTGCCATAACAATGTTACAATATGACTTCACAATAACCCATTGTCATGTAACAATGCCTGAATATGACATCAGAATTCTCCAATGTGCCAACACTATCGCCCCATATGCCAATATATTGCTCCAATGTACCATCACAATATTCCATTGTGACATCACAAAATTCGAATTTTCCATTCAGAGTGTTACAATATGACTTCACAATGTTCAATTTTGACTTCACAATGCTTTAATATGATATCACAATGCTCCAATGTGCCAAAATTATCTCCAAAGTACCATTATATTGCTCCAATATGTGATCAGAATGTGACAATATGCCCTCACAATGTTCCCTTGTCACATAAAAATCTTCAAATATGACATCACAATGCTCCATGAGGCCATCAAAATGTAACAATATGACTTCACAATGTTCCATTGGGACTTCACAATGCTGCAATGTGACATCAAAATGCTTCAATGTGCCAACACTATTGCTCCATGTGAAATCAAAATGCTGTATTGTACCATCACAATGTTACAATATGACTTCACAATGATCCATTGTTACATCACAATGCTCCAATGTGAAATCTCAATGCTCCAATTTGCCAACCTTATCCCCACTTGTGCCATTATATGGCTCAAATGTGCCATAACATTTTAATAATATGTTTTCTCTACATTCCCTTGGGCCATCACAACCCACCTATATGCCATCACAATGCTCATTGTGCCAACATGAATGTCCCCTCACAATCAGCAAATTTGACCACACAATTCTCCATAGTACCATCACAATATTGCAATATGATCTCACAATGTACCATTGTGACATTACATTGCTCCAATGTGCAAACACTATCTACCCATGTGCCATTGTATTGCTCCAATGTGCCATTACAATGGAACAACATGACTTCACAATGCTGCATTGTGACATCACAATACTCCAACGTGATGTCACAATGCTCCAATGTGCTAACTGTATCGCCCCATGTGCCACTATATTGCACCAATGTGCCATCACAATGTTACAATATGACTTCATAATGTTCCATTCTGATATCACAATGTTCCATTGTGACTTCAACGTCCTCCATTGTGAAATGAAAGTGCTCCAATGTGCAAACACTACCACCTCATGTGCCATTATATTGCTCTAATGTGACATCACAATGTTACAATATGACTTTATGATGCTCCAATGTGACATCACAATGCTCCAATGTGGAAACACTATGGCCCCATGTGCCATCACAATGCTCTATGGTGCCATCACAATGTTAAAATATGACTTTACAGTGTACCATTTTGATATCACAGTGCTCCAATGTGTCATCCCAACTCTTTAATGTCCCCAAACTACTGGCCCGTGTGCCCTTATATTGCTCCAATATGCCATCGCAATGTTACAATAGGACTTCTAAGGTTCAAATGTGACAACACACTGCTCCCATGTAACAATACTATTGCCCCATGTGCCTTTATGTTGTGCCAATGTTCCATGACAATGTTACAATATGACTTCACAATGTTCCATTGTGACATCACAATGCTGTAAGATGACATCACAATGCTCCAACATTCCAACACTATTGCCCCATGTGTTATTATATTGCTCCACAGTGCCATCAAAATATTACAATATGACATCTTAATGTTCCGTTGTCTTTTCACAATGCTCCGTTGTGATGACACAATGCTCCAATATGCCAATACTTTGGCCCCGTGTGCCTATATATTGCTACATAATGCCATCAAAATGTTAAACTACGAATTCACATTGTTCCTTTGTGACATCACAATGCTCCAATGTAACACTCTAGCCTCATGTGCCATTGTCTTGTTTCAATGTGCCATCACAATGCTAACCTATGACTTCTCAGTGTTCTTTGTGACATCACAATACTCCAGTGAGCCAATACAATCCCCCATTGTTCCAATATATTGCTCCAATATGCCATCAAAATGCTACAATATAACTTCTCAATGTTCCGTTATAACATCACAATGCTCCAATGTAACACTCTAGCCTCAAATGTGCCATCACAATGCTACAATATGACTTCACAATGATTCTTTGTTACATCACAATGCTCCACGGTGCCGTCACCGTGTTCCAATATGACTGCAAAATGTACCAATGTGCAATTACAATGCTCGAATGTGACATCATAATGTTTTAATCAGCCAACACCATAGGTCCATATGCTAGTATATTGCTCCAGTATGCCAACAGTGTTACACTAGGACTTCTGAATATTCCTTTGTGACATCTCAATGCTCGAATGTGACATCACAATTCTCCAATATATCAACACTATCACCCCCACGTACCATTTTATTGCCCCAATTTGGCATCACAATATTACAATATAACTTCACAGTGTTACATTTTGACATCAGAATAATCCATTGTGCCATCACAATGTTACATTATGATTTCACAATGTTGTATTGTGTCATCACAATTCTCCACAATGTTACATTATGATTTCAAAATGATTGATTGTGTCATCACAGCGCTCCTGGTTGTCATCACAATCCTCCACTGTGAAATCACAATGCTCCAATATGCCACTACAATGCTCCAAAATCTCAACACTAATGCCATGTGTGACATTAGAGTGCTCATGAAAATTTTACAATTTGACTATGCAATATTCCAATGTCACATCACAATGCTCCAATGTGTCAACCCTATCTACCCATGTGCCATTATATTGCTTCAATGTCCCATCACAATGTTACAATATGACTTCACAATAATCCATTGTAATGTAACAATGCTTGAATATGGCACCACAATGCTCCAATGTGCCAAAACTATCACCCCATGTGCCATTATATTGCTCCAATGTGCCATCACAATGTTCCATTGTGACATCACAATTATCCAGTGTGACATCACAATGCTCCAATGTGACCTCACAATGCTCCAATGTGCCATCACAATGTTCCATTTTGACTTCACAATGCTCCAGTTTGAAATCACAGTGCTCCAATGTGCCAACACTAACCGACATGTGCCACGATATTGCTCAAATGTGCCATCACAATTTTAAAATATGACTTCTCAATGCTCCATTGTGCCATCACAATTTTACATTATGAGTTCACAATGTTCGATTGTGTCATCACAATGCTCCACAATGTTACATTATAATTTTCCAATGTTCGATTTTGTCATCACAATGCTCCAAGGTGTCATCACAATGCTCCAATGCAAATGCCACGTGTGACATTATATTGCTCCAATGTGTCATGACAATGTTACAATTTGACTGATCAATATTCCAATGTGACATCACAATAATTCATTGTGTCATCATTATGCTCAATATGGAAACATGGTGCTCAATGTCCCCTCAAAGTCCCCCAATGTGACCTCACAATGATCCATGGTGCCATCACAATGGTACAATATGACTTCACAATGTTCCATTATGAAATCACAATGCTCCAATATGACATCACAGTGTTCCAATGTGCCAACACTATAGCCCCATGTGCCATTAATTTGCTCCAATGTTCCATCAAAATGTGACAATATGACTTCGCAATGTTCCACTGTTACATCACAGTGCTACTTGGGGTCATCACTATGTTACAATATGATTCAAAATCTTCCCATGTGAAATTGCAATAGCCATTATGTCATCACAATTTTCCAATGTGCCCACACTGTCATCTCATGTCCCATTTTATTGCTCCAATGTCCCACCACAATCTTAAAATACGACTTCTCAATGTTCCATTGTGACATCCCAATACTCCATTGTCACATCACAATGCTCCAATGTCTGGCATTATCACAACACGTGCATTATATTGCTAGACTTTGTCATCACAATGTTGCAATATGACATCACAATATTTTAATTTGCCAACACCATAGGTCCATGTGCTAGTATATTGCCCCAATATTCCTACAGTGTTACAATATGACTTCTAAATATTGCTTGTGATATCACAATGCTCAAATGTGACATCACAATGCTCCAATATGCAAACACTATGTCCCCACATTCCATAATATTGCCCAAATCTGGCATCACAATGTTGCAATATAACTTCACAATGTTACATTTTGACATCACAATGCTCCATTGTGCCATCACAATGTTACATTTGATTTCACAACGTTCGATTGTGTCATAACAATGCTCCAGGGTGACATCACAATGCTCCACTGTGAAATCACAATCCTCCAATATGCCATTACAATGCTCCAAAGTCTCAACACTAAGGCCCGCTGACATTCTATTGCTGCAATATGTCATGAAAATGTTAAGATTTGATATCGCAATGCTCCAATGTGACATCACAAGGCTCCAGTGTGACATCACAATGCTCCAATGTGCCAACAGTCTCGCCCCTGTGCCATTACATTGCTTCAATGTGCCATCACAATATTACAATATGATTTCACAATACTCCATTGTGACTTCTGAATGCTACAATTTGACATGAGAATGCTGCAGTGTGTCATCACAATAATACAATAGGAATTCACAATAAACCAATGTGGTGTAACAATGCCTGAGTATGACATCAGAATGCTCCAATGTGCCAACAGTATTGCCCCATGTCCCAATATATTGCTCCAATGTCCCATCACAATATTCCATTGTGAAATCACAATTATCCACTGTGACATCACAGTGCTCCAATGTGACATCACAATGCTCCAGTGTGACATGACAATATTCCAATTAGCCTTTCAGAGTGTTACAATATGACTTCACAATGTATAATTTTGACTTCACGGTGCTTTAATATGACATCACAATTCTCTGATGTGCCAACACTATCTGCTGAAGTACCATTATATTGCTCCAATATGTCATCACAATGTTACAATATGCCCTCACAATATTCCGTTGTCACATTACAATCCTCATATATGACATCACAATGCTCTATGGGGCCATCACAATGTTACAATATGACTTCACAATGCTCCAATGTGACATCAAAATGCTTCAATGTGCCAACATTATGTCTCCTTGTGAAATCGAAATGCTTTATGGTGCCATCACAAGATTACAATATGACTTCACAATGATCCGTTGTTACACCACAATGCTCCAATTTGAAATCTCAATGATCCAATGTGCCAACCTTATCCCCACTTGTGCCATTATATGGCTCAAATGTGCCATAACATCTTAACAACATGTTTTCTCTAGGTTCCCTTGTGCCATCACAAGCCACCTATATGCCATCACAATGCTCATTGTGCCAACATGATGCCCAATTGTGTCATTAGCATGATCCATTGTGTCATCATCATGAAAACACGGTATTCAATGTCCCCTCAAAATCAGCAAATTTGACCACACAACTTTCAATAGTACTATGAAAATATTGCAGTATGACTTCACAATGTTCCGTTGTGACATTACAATGCTCCAATGTGCAAACACTATCTCCCCATGTGCCATTATATTTCTCCAATATGCCATTACGATGGAACACCATAACTTCACAATGTGACATCACAATACTGCAATGTGCCAATACTATTGTCCATGTGATCTTCTATTGCTCCAATGCGCCATCACATTGTTACAATATGACTTCACAATGGTGCATTGTGAAGTCACAATACTCCAACCTGATTTCACAATGGTCCAATGTGCCAACACTATCACCCCATGTGCCATTATATTGTTTCAATGTGCCAATGTTACAGTATGACTTCATAGTGTTCCATTGTGACATCATAATGTTCCACTGTGTCTTCAAAGTCCTCCATTGTGACATGAAAATGCTCCAATGTGTGAACACTACCAACTCATGTGCCATTATATTGCTCTAATGTGACATCACAATGTTACAATATGACTTCACAATGCTCCAATGTGACATCACAATGATCCAATGTGCCAACACTGTGTTCCAATGTGCCATCACAATGCTCTATGGTACCATCACAAAGTCAAAATATGACTTTACAGTGTTCCATTGTAATATCACAGTGCTCTAATGTGACATCCCAATACTCCAACGTTCCAAAACTATCCCCCTGCGTGCCCTTATATTGATCCAATATGCCATCAAAATGTTACAATAGGACTTCTAAGGTTCCAATGTGACATCACAATGCTCCCATGTAACAATACTATTGCCCCATGTTCCTTTATGTTGCGCCAATGTTCCATGACAATGTTACAATATGACTTCACCATGTTCCATTGTGACGTCACAATGCTCCAAGGTGACATCACAATGTCCAAATGTTCCAACACTATTGCCCCATGTGTTATTATGTTGCTTCACAGTGCCATCAAAATGTTACAGTATGAATTCATAATGTTCCTTTGTCTTTTCACAATGCTCCACTGTGACGTCACATTGCTCCAGTATGCCAATACTTTTGAACCATGTGCCTATATATTGCTACATAGTGCCTTCAAAATGTTGCAATACGAATTCACGTTGTTCCTTTGTGACATCACAATGTTCCAATGTAACACTATCGCCCAGTGTGCCATTGTATTGTTTCCATGTGCCATCACAATGCTAACCTATGACTTCTCAGTTTTCCTTTTTGACATCACAATACTCCAATGAGCCAATGCAATCGCCCCCTGTACCAATATGCCATCAAAATGATACAATATGACTTCTAAATATTCCGTTTTAACATCTCAATGCTCCAATGTGCTAACACTATGGTCCAAAATGTGCCATCACAATGTTACAATATGACTTCACAATGATTCATTATTACATCACAATGCTCCATGGTGCCATCAACGTGTTACAATATGACTACAAAATGTACCAATATGCAAATACAATGTTCGAATGTGACATCACAATGGTTTAATCTGCCAACACCATAGGTCCATGTGCTAGTATATTGCTCCAAAATGCCAACAATGTTACAATATGACTTCTGAATATTCCCTTGTGACATCGCAATGCTCGAATGTGACATCTCAGTGCTCCAATATGCCAACACTATTGCCCAACGTACCATTATATTGCCCCAATTTGGCATCAAAATGTTACAATATAACTTCACAATGTTACATTTTGA